>NW_023493668.1:380000-657500 GCF_013265735.2 Oncorhynchus mykiss | reverse complement strand
CCGTACTAACCCTTCCTCACACCTGTACTAACCCTTCCTGGTCACCTGTACTAACCCTTCCTGATCACCGGTACTAACCCTTCCTCACACCTGTACTAACCCTTCCTCATACCTGTACTAACCCTTCCTGGTCACCTGTACTAACCCTTCCTGGTCACCTGTACTACCCCTTCCTCTCACCTGTACTAACCCTTCCTGGTCACCTGTACTAACCAAATCAAATCAAATGCATTTATATAGCCCTTCGTACATCAGCTGATATCTCAAAGTGCTGTACAGAAACCCAGCCTAAAACCCCAAACAGCAAGCAATGCAGGTGTAGAAGCACGGTGGCTAGGAAAAACTCCCTAGAAAGGCCAAAACCTAGCAAGAAACCTAGAGAGGAACCAGGCTATGTGGGGTGGCCAGTCCTCTTCTGGCTGTGCCGGGTGGAGATTATAACAGAACATGGCCAAGATGTTCAAATGTTCATAAATGACCAGCACGGTCCAATAATAATAAGGCAGAACAGTTGACACTGGAGCAGCAGCACGGCCAGGTGGACTGGGGACAGCAAGGAGTCATCATGTCAGGTAGTCCTGAGGCATGGTCCTAGGGCTCAGGTCCTCAGAGAGAGAGAAAGAGATAATTAGAGAGAGCACACTTAAATTCACACAGGACACCGAATAGGACCGGAGAAGTACTCCAGATATAACAAACTGACCCTAGCCCCCCGACACAAACTACTGCAGCATAAATACTGGAGGCTGAGACAGGAGGGGTCAGGAGACACCCTTCCTGGTCACCTGTACTAACCCTTCCTGGTCACCCGTACTAACCCTTCCTGGTCACCCGTACTAACCCTTCCTGGTCACCCGTACTAACCCTTCCTGGTCACCCGTACTAACCCTTCCTGATCACCGGTACAAACCCTTCCTGGTCACCCGTACTAACCCTTCCTGGTCACCCGTACTAACCCTTCCTGGTCACCCGTACTAACCCTTCCTGGTCACCCGTACTAACCCTTCCTGGTCATGCGTACTAACCCTTCCTTACACCTGTACTAACCCTTCCTTACACCTGTACTAACCCTTCCTCTCACCTGTACTAACCCTTCCTCACACCTGTACTAACCCTTCCTGATCACCGGTACAAACCCTTCCTGGTCACCCGTACTAACCCTTCCTGGTCACCTGTACTAACCCTTCCTCACACCTGTACTAACCCTTCCTCTCACCTGTACTAACCCTTCCTCACACCTGTACTAACCCTTCCTCTCACCTGTACTAACCCTTCCTGGTCACCTATACTAACCCTTCCTGGTCACCTGTACTAACCCTTCCTGGTCACCTGTACTACCTATATACACACACACGTTACTAGTGACCCATGAACCCAACATATAGTGCCTTTAGTGTACAAAACAAGTCAAAATAACCCTTGACAGACAACATATACACAACACATAAATGGGCCAAAATGGCTCCATCAAAGCAAATAGAGCTTCTCTGAGTTCTCTCTCAGAACCAACGAAGTTAGGCCCCACGATCAGGTCTTACATGTTGTACTTGTCCTCTTCTGCACATACATTTTCTTATGGCGTTGATACACGAGTCTGTGTTAAGAGAGTAAGCAATTTCTGTGTGTGTTGCTCTACTGGACAGTAAATATCACTCCATATCTTTTAACATTTTCTCATCCTTTTCTGATATCTGTAGGACCAAAGTAATCCACACCTACATTGATAAGTGGTGGGATGTCAGCGAAGATCCTTTCAAGTAGTATATCTGTCATCTTCTGCTCACCAATCTGGCCTCTTTGCCTTCTGCTCACCAATCTGGCCTCTTTGCCTTCTGCTCACCAATCTGGCCTCTTTGCCTTCTGCTCACCAATCTGGCCTCTTTGCCTTCTGCTCACCAATCTGGCCTCTTTGCCTTCTGCTCACCAATCTGGCCTCTTTGCCTTCTGCTCACCAATCTGGCCTATTTGCCTTCTGCTCACCAATCTGGCCTCTTTGCCTTCTGCTCACGACACTCTGAGAGGATGTTCCTTGCTGCAGAGTTTACATTGATGATCCAATACTTTTGACGGAGAAGTGAGAGCATGAATTTCCTTCCACCATGTCCTGTTTGTTGATGTATGTGGTGGAGCATGAGTGTAGATATGTGAAGGTCTTTGGAGAGAATGACAGGGTGCTTGACTTCTTCAGGCATAGCTTGCCTTACACAGCCGTCCTCCCACTCTGAGAACTCCATCCACCCACACTGGATCCAACTTAAAAGTGCTACCTTTCCTGACTGTAGATGGCGTCATTGTCAAAGTCAAGATCTCCTCTGGAAATCTTTGTCTTTGGGGGTGAAGCGAATGATTGCCTCCTCTGCATTCAACAGTTCGTCCAGACTTACAGCTTGACCACTGCATGTTGTCTTGTAGGATGGAATCTTGTCTTTCACCGTCTGGTTCTGTGAGAGTGTGTTGTCTTATAGGATGGAATCTTGTCTTTCACCGTCTGGTTCTGTGAGTGTTGTCTTATAGGATGGAATCTTGTCTTTCACCGTCTGGTTCTGTGAGCGTGTGTTGTCTTATAGGATGGAATCTTGTCTTTCACTGTCTGGTTCTGTGAGCGTGTGTTGTCTTATAGGATGGAATCTTGTCTTTCACCGTCTGGTTCTGTGAGAGTGTGTTGTCTTATAGGATGGAATCTTGTCTTTCACCGTCTGGTTCTGTGAGCGTGTGTTGTCTTGTAGGCTGGAATCTTGTCTTTCACCGTCTGGTTCTGTGAGCGTGTGTTGTCTTATAGGATGGAATCTTGTCTTTCACCGTCTGGTTCTGTGAGAGTGTGTTGTCTTATAGGATGGAATCTTGTCTTTCACCGTCTGGTTCTGTGAGCGTGTGTTGTCTTGTAGGCTGGAACACTTTTCACTTTCAGGAACTTTATGGTCTATGGGTTATGACAACAGGCATGAAACAAGACAAAGCGCGCCAGGTATGACCAACCAGAGACCACAACATTTACAAGTTTCTCACCACTGAACTAACATATAATAATGTAATATGTCATTCTGTAGTCTCAGCCATTCCCCCTGTATGTTGTCAAAGAGCTATCTGGGTTAGAAATCTGTATGACGTCATTAACCTGAGACAGGGCCCTCTCCACCTGCTCCACTCTGCCACCTAACAATTCACTAAAATCCCAAGCGACTAACATTTAAATTGAGTTTTTCCATTTTATTCAAGTCGAAGTGCAACTGTTTAGTGCAATTGTAACGTCACATTTGTTGTGGGATGAGAAACATTGTCCTGACATACAGTACCAGTCTAAAGTGTGGACACACCTACTCATTCAAGGATGAGAGGAGTAGAGTAGAACAGAGACAACCATCTCTGCAGCACTCCACCAATCAGGCCTTTCTGACATACAGTACCAGTCAAAAGAGTGAACACACCTACTCATTCAAGGATTTTTCTTTATTTTTACTATTTTCTACCCCTTTTCCTTGATGACAGCTTTGCACACTCTTGGCATTATCTCAACCCGACTTCACCTGGAATGCTTTCCCACCAGTCTTGAAGGAGTTCCCACATATGCTGAGCACTTTTGTGATATTTCTTTCCTTCTTAATGCATTTTAGCCAATCAGTTGTGTTGTGACAATAGGTACAAATAAAAACACTGGACTGAGTAGGTGGGTCCAAACTTGACTGGTACTTCTACACATTACCCTTAAAAAACTAGCTTTTAGTTCCTTATATATATATATATATATATATTTATTTATTCAAATTGTCCAATAGTTTAAATGATTTGAGCAAGTGAACATCTTCTGCACAGGTAAATCATATACAGTGCAGTACAAGGGGCTGTCAGTGTGAGGGTTAGACACAGTCTGTTTAGAGTCTGGAGTGGCTATTCTCTTCCCGCTCTGAGCAGTAACATCACAGTCCAGCCTGAGGAAAACAGGCTGTTTGCTGAACATAGGTTGAATTGGTATCTGGAACAAACCTAGAAACAGCCCTATCCCAAAAACACTGAAACTCTGATCAGCCCCCTTTCCCAAAACATTTCCATTCCCTCCATCCTTACGTCTGAGGGAGGAGAAGAGAGGAGAGAGGAAGAGAGGAGAGAGGAAGAGAGAGGAAGAGAGGAGGGGAGAGGAGAGAGGAGGAGAAGAGACAAGAGAGGAGGGGCAACATCTCCTCCATCATTACGTCTGAGGGAGGAGAAGAGAGGAGAGGGGGGGCAACAACATCTCCATCATTACGTCAGAGAGGAGAAGAGAGGGGAGAGGAAGAGAGGAGGGGAGAGGAGAGAGGAGGAGAAGAGAGGAGAGGAAGAGAGGAGGGGAGAGAGAGGAGGGGCAACATCTCCATCATTACGTCTGAGGGAGGAGAAGAGAGGAGAGAGGGGCAACAACATCTCCATCATTACGTCTGAGAGAGGAGAAGAGAGGAGGGGAGAGAGGAAGAGAGGAGGGGAGGGGAGAGAGGAGGAGAAGAGAGGAGAGGAGGGGCAACATCTCCATCATTACGTCTGAGAGAGGAGAAGAGAGGAGAGGAGGAAAAGAGAGGAGGGGCAACATCTCCATCATTACGTCTGAGGGAGGAGAAGAGAGGAGAGAGGAGGAGAAGAGAGAGAGGGTGACATTGTGAGCAACGAGTTCCAAAAGGCGATCACTGCTTCTTCTAAAGTTCTGTTACACCACATCACCCCTCATATGGAATAGACCGCTGTGAGAATAGTGTTTCTTCTATTGCAGTGCATTCTGAAAGTATTCAGACCCCTCAAATTGTTTCACATTTTGTTATGTTACAGCCTTATCCTAAAATGGATTAAATATAATAAAAAAATGCTCAAGCTACACACAATACCCCATAATGACAACGTGAAAACAGGTTTTTGAAATTTTAGCACATTTATAAAACAAAAACAGAAATAGCTTATTACATAAGTATTCCGACCCTTTGCTATGAGACACGGAATTGTGCTCAGGTGCATTCTGTTTCCATTGATCATCCTTGAGATGTTTCTACAACTTGATTGGAGTCCATCTGTGGTAAATTCAATTGATTGGACATGATTTGGAAAGGCACACACCTGTCTATATAACAGCCCACAGTTGACAGTGCATGTCAGAGCAAAAACCAAGCCATGAGGTCAAAGGAATTGTCCATAGAGCTCCGAGATAGGATCGTGTCGAGGCACAGATCTGGGGAAGAGTACCAAAACATTTCTGCAGCATTGAAGGTCCCCAAGAACACAGAGGCCTCCAACATTCTTAAATGGAAGAAGTTTGGAACCACCAACACTCTTCCTAGAGCTGGCCGCCCGGCCAAACTGAGCAATTGGGGGAGAAGTGCCTTGGTCAGGGAGGTGACCAAGAATCAAAATCAAATCAAATGTATTTATATAGCCCTTCGTACATCAGCTGATATCTCAAAGTGCTGTACAGAAACCCAGCCTAAAACCCCAAACAGCAAGCAATGCAGGTGTAGAAGCACGGTGGCTAGGAAAAACTCCCTAGAAAGGCCAAAACCTAGCAAGAAACCTAGAGAGGAACCAGGCTATGTGGGGTGGCCAGTCCTCTTCTGGCTGTGGCGGGTGGAGATTATAACAGAACATGGCCAAGATGTTCAAATGTTCATAAATTACCAGCATGGTCAAATAATAGTAAGGCAGAACAGTTGAAACTGAGAACCCGATGGTCACTCTGACAGAGCTCCTCTGTGGAGATGGGAGAACCTTCCAGAAGGACAACCATCTCTGCAGCCCTCCACCAATCAGGCCTTTCTGGTAGAGTGGCCAGATGGAAGCCACTCCTCAGTGAAAGACACATGACAGCCCACTTGGAGTTTGCCAAAAGGCACCTAAAGACTCCCCACATCATGATGCTGCCACCACCATGCTTCACCGTAGGGATGGTGCCAGGTTTCCTCCAGACATGATGGTTGGCATTCAGACCAAAGAGTTCAATCTTGGTTTTATCAGACCATAGAATCTTGTTTCTCATGGTCTGATAAAACCAAGATTGAACTCTTTGGTCTGAATGCCAACCATCATGTCTGGAGGAAACCTGGCACCATCCCTACGGTGAAGCATGGTGGTGGCAGCATCATGATGTGGGGATGTTTTTCAGCAGCAGGGACTGGGAGACTAGTCAGGATCAAGGAAAAGATGAACGGAGCAACTTACAATGAGATCCTTGATGAAAACCTGCTCCAGATCGCTCAGAACCTCAACCTGGGGTGAAGGTTCACCTTTCAACAGAACAACGACCCTAAGCACACAGCCAAGACAATGCAGGAGTGGCTTCAGGAAGTCTCTGAATGTCCTTGAGTGGTCCAGCCAGAGCCCGGACTTTAACCTTGTGCAGCGACGCTCCCCATCCAACCTGACAGGGCTTGAGAGGATCTGCAAAGAATAGGAGAAACTCCCCAAATACAGGTGTACCAAGCTTGTAGCATCATACCCAAGAAGACTCAAGGCTGTAATCGCTGGCAGAGGTGCTTCAACAAAGTACTGAGTAAAGGGTCTGAATACTTATGTAAATGTGATATTTCCGTTTTTTATATTTAATACATTTCCCAAAATTACTAAAAAAATGTTTTTGTTTAGTCATTACGGGGTAGATTGAGGTGATTGATGTGGAAAAAAACAATTTCATCAATTTTAGAATGGACTGTAATGCAACAAAATTTGGAAAAACTAAAGTGGTCTGAATTTATTTCCAAATGCACTGTATGTTCCACCCTACCAGATGGGGTCTTGTTTTCTCTTTCTTTAATGATCCCTACAGATAATGCACCTCATTTCTTGTTCTTTGATTCAATTCACAGCTAGGTAATAATCCAACAAAATGAAAATGGAAAGAAATGGCAGCAACGGCACAATTCAACAGTCACTGTAGAGATCCGAAGACAGTGCACCAGTTGTGGGTTGTTGTCTGTTTCATCTCCATGACAAATGTCCATCTGTTCCATTCACCTCCCTGGTCTCCATGGCGATCGTCTGAAGCATTCCAAGCGAAGAGAACACCTGACACACAAGTGTCCATCATTGTCTTTGGTCAGTTAAATAAATGTGCAAAACATGGTTTTATTTTTGTAGCAGTCTCTCCTTGATTGAGCCATAGTGGTTCTTGTTGCATTGCATGAGGTCAGTTCGCAGTAGAGTAAAGGTTCTCCTCCCTCCTGCGTACGTCTCTCCGAGGAAGGGGGCTATGTAGAGGTCCCAGAGCTCTGTGAGGACGGCAGGGGCTGAGGCTGGGGGTTAGAGGAGCCTGTCGCTGTCGGGGAGCCAGAGCTGGGCTGGACCTGAGCCTGGAACTGAGCCATCTGCTCTGGGCTGGCCAGGGTTTTCAGGAGGCTGTTCTCCTGCTCCAACTGGGAGTTCCTCTCTACCAGCTCCTTAATCTGTTCCTTCAACACATCTACCTCCTCTCTCACGGCATACATCAGGTGGCTCTTTACCAGGTCCTGAGAGAGATGGAAGGGGGAAGATGGAGAGAGAGGAAGGGACGGAGGTAAGGAGAGAAAGGGAGAAAGGGACGGAGGGAAGGAGAGAGAAAGGGAGGAAGGGAAGGAGAGAGAAAGGGAGGAAGGGACGGAGGGAGAGAGAGATAAAGGGAGAGAAATGTACAGTTGAAGTCGGAAGGTTACATACACCTTAGCCAAATACATTTAAACTCAGTTTTTCACAATTCCTGACATTTAATCCTAGTAAAAATTCTCTGTTTTAGGTCCGTTAGGATCACCACTTTATTTTAAGAATGTTAAATGTCAGAATAATAGTAGAGAATGATTTATTTCAGCTTTTATTTCTTTCATCACATTCAGTGGGTCAGATATTTACATACACTCAATTAGTATTTGGTAGCATTGCCTTTAAATTGTTTAACTTTGCCACATTGCCACTTCCCACATTAAGTTGGGTGAATTTTGGCCTATTCCTCCTGACAGAGCTGGTGTAACTAAGTCAGGTTTGAAGGACTCCTTGCTCGCACACGCTTTTTCAGTTCTGCCCACAAATTGTCTATAGGATTGAGGTCAGCGCTTTGTGATGGCCACTAAAATAGCTAGAATTTGTTGTCCTTGCCATAACTGATTTCTTTAGATTTTCCAGTGATGTCAAGGAAAGAGGCACTGAGTTTGAAGGTAGGCCTTGAAATACATCCACAGGTACACCTCCAATTGACTCAAATGATGTCAATTAGCCTATCAGAAGCTTCTAAAGCAATGACATCATTTTCTGGAATTTTCCAAGCTGTTTAAAGGCACAGTCAACTTAGTATATGTAAACTTCTGACCCACTGGGATTGTGATACTGTGAATTATAAATGAAATAATCCTGTAAACAATTGTTGGAAAAATTACTTGTGTCATGCAAAAGGTAGATGTACTAACCGACTTGCCGAAACTGTAGTTTGTTAATTAACAAGAAATTTGTGGAGTGGTTGAAAAACTAATTTTAATGACTCCAACCTAAGTGTATGTAAACTTCAGACTTCAATGCTACCAAATAATAATTGAGTGTGTGTAAACTTCTGACCCACTGGGAATGAGATGAAAGAAATAAAAGCTGAATTGAATGATTTCTCCACTATTATTCTGACATTTCATATTCTTAAAATAAAGTGGTGATCTAACTGACCTAAGACAGGGGATTTTTACTGGGATTAAATGTCAGGAATTGTGAAAAACTGAGTTTAAATGTATTTGGCAAAGGTGTATGTAACCTTCCGACTCCAACTGTATGAGTTAGCTGTCCTTTAGGAGCTCACTGTGTGTTAGCTGTCCTTTAGGAGCTCACTGTGTGTTGTGTTACCTGTCCTTTAGGAGCTCACTGTGTGTTGTGTTACCTGTCCTTTAGGAGCTCACTGTGTGTGTATTGTGTTAGCTGTCCTTTAGGAGCTCACTGTGTGTGTATTGTGTTACCTGTCCTTTAGGAGCTCACTGTGTGTTGTGTTAGCTGTCCTTTAGGAGCTCACTGTGTGTGTGTTACCTGTCCTTTAGGAGCTCACTGTGTGTGTGTTACCTGTCCTTTAGGAGCTCAGTGTGTGTGTGTTACCTGTCCTTTAGGAGCTCACTGTGTGTGTATTGTGTTAGCTGTCCTTTAGGAGCTCACTGTGTGTTTCCTGTCCTTTAGGAGCTCACTGTGTGTTGTGTTACCTGTCCTTTAGGAGCTCACTGTGTGTTGTGTTACCTGTCCTTTAGGAGCTCACTGTGTGTGTATTGTGTTAGCTGTCCTTTAGGAGCTCACTGTGTGTGTATTGTGTTACCTGTCCTTTAGGAGCTCACTGTGTGTTGTGTTAGCTGTCCTTTAGGAGCTCACTGTGTGTGTATTGTGTTAGCTGTCCTTTAGGAGCTCACTGTGTGTTTCCTGTCCTTTAGGAGCTCACTGTGTGTTGTGTTAGCTGTCCTTTAGGAGCTCACTGTGTGTGTGTTACCTGTCCTTTAGGAGCTCACTGTGTGTGTGTTACCTGTCCTTTAGGAGCTCACTGTGTGTGTTACCTGTCCTTTAGGAGCTCAGTGTGTGTGTGTTACCTGTCCTTTAGGAGCTCACTGTGTGTGTATTGTGTTAGCTGTCCTTTAGGAGCTCACTGTGTGTTTCCTGTCCTTTAGGAGCTCACTGTGTGTTGTGTTAGCTGTCCTTTAGGAGCTCACTGTGTGTTGTGTTAGCTGTCCTTTAGGAGCTCACTGTGTGTTGTGTTACCTGTCCTTTAGGAGCTCACTGTGTGTTGTGTTACCTGTCCTTTAGGAGCTCACTGTGTGTGTATTGTGTTAGCTGTCCTTTAGGAGCTCACTGTGTGTTTCCTGTCCTTTAGGAGCTCACTGTGTGTTGTGTTAGCTGTCCTTTAGGAGCTCACTGTGTGTTTCCTGTCCTTTAGGAGCTCACTGTGTGTTGTGTTAGCTGTCCTTTAGGAGCTCACTGTGTGTTGTGTTAGCTGTCCTTTAGGAGCTCACTGTGTGTTGTGTTAGCTGTCCTTTAGGAGCTCACTGTGTGTATTGTGTTAGCTGTCCTTTAGGAGCTCACTGTGTGTATTGTGTTAGCTGTCCTTTAGGAGCTCACTGTGTGTTGTGTTAGCTGTCCTTTAGGAGCTCACTGTGTGTTGTGTTATCTGTCCTTTAGGAGCTCACTGTGTGTTGTGTTATCTGTCCTTTAGGAGCTCACTGTGTGTTGTGTTAGCTGTCCTTTAGGAGCTCACTGTGTGTTGTGTTAGCTGTCCTTTAGGAGGTCACTGTGTGTTGTGTTATCTGTCCTTTCCACCGTATTCAACAGTTCAGAAAGGATGCAGCATATCTAATCATCAAGACAAAGTAACAACCACACACGGACTGATGGAAACTGATGGAATGAACGATCAATACTAATCTCTCCATGAAATAAATCCATACAGAAAAGTCCTCTCTTCAGCTGTGATGATACAATTCTGACATCACAACGCTATTGTTCTGTGCAGGCAGTCCCATAGCAGTTAATTAGTGGTCTATTGTTGTGTGCAGGCAGTCCCATAGCAGTTAATTAGTGGTCTATTGTTGTGTGCAGGCAGTCCCATAGCAGTTAATTAGTGGTCTATTGTTGTGTGCAGGCAGTCCCATAGCAGTTAATTAGTGGTCTATTGTTGTGTGCAGGCATTCCCATAGCAGTGAATTAGTGGTCTATTGTTGTGTGCAGGCAGTCACATAGCAGTTAATTAGTGGTCTATTGTTGTGTGCAGGCAGTCCCATAGCAGTTAATTAGTGGTATATTCAGTTCCCGCCTTCTAACTGACAAGCCAGAGAACAAAATGTTCTGCATTGGGAGGGAGGAGCTAACAGACAAGTTATTTATACCGGGGCTTCTGAGAGCAGACCCCGGCTTGCCTAGCAACACCTGACGGAACAGACAGAACCGAAAAGCCACCGGATCACAGAACATACAGACGGTTGCAGTCATTCAATCAAAGTGTTTTTACTGTACCAAGTATCCAACGGTTCTCTCTCTCCCAGAACAGTCAGATGTTCCAAAACTTTAATTAGACCCCAGTACTCTGAACACCGGTCCTACGTCGTTTAAATGAAGTTGACATTTACATTTCACCTTTGAGTCATTTAGATTTGATTATATACATATTAACAATGAGGATATTAACTTACCATTGCTTGTTCGATTTTATTGTCGATGGCCACCAAACTGGCACCAGAAGAGCTGAAACACAAACAGATTAATTCAAACATTATGATGCATCGCCTGTAAGGATATCACTGGGGTTGGGACAGATGTTGACCCGGTAGGTATTAGATATCACTGGGGTTGGGACAGATGTTGACCCGGTAGGTATTAGATATCACTGGGGTTGGGACAGATGTTGACCTGGTAGGTATTAGATATCACTGGGGTTGGGACAGATGTCGACCCGGTAGGTATTAGATATCACTGGGGTTGGGACAGATATCTAATACCTACCAGGTCGACATCACTGGGGTTGGGACAGATGTTGACCCGGTAGGTATTAGATATCACTGGGGTTGAGACAGATGTTGACCCGGTAGGTATTAGATATCACTGGGGTTGGGACAGATGTTGACCCGGTAGGTATTAGATATCACTGGGGTTGGGACAGATGTTGACCCGGTAGGTATTAGATATCACTGGGGTTGAGACAGATGTTGACCCGGTAGGTATTAGATATCACTGGGGTTGGGACAGATATCTAATACCTACCGGGTCGACATCACTGGGGTTGGGACAGATGTTGACCCGGTAGGTATTAGATATCACTGGGGTTGGGACAGATATCTAATACCTACCGGGTCGACATCACTGGGGTTGGGACAGATGTTGACCCGGTGGGTATTAGATATCACTGGGGTTTTGACAGATGTTGACCTGGTAGGTATTAGATATCACTGGGGTTTTGACAGATGTTGACCCGGTAGGTATTAGACATCACTGGGGTTCTGACAGATGTTGACCCGGTGGGTATTAGATATCACTGGGGTTGGGACAGATGTTGACCCGGTGGGTATTAGACATCACTGGGGTTGGGACAGATGTTGACCCGGTAGGTATTAGATATCACTGGGGTTGGGACAGATGTTGACCCGGTAGGTATTAGATATCACTGGGGTTGGGACAGATGTTGACCCGGTAGGTATTAGATATCACTGGGGTTGGGACAGATGTTGACCCGGTGGGTATTAGATATCACTGGGGTTGAGACAGATGTTGACCCGGTGGGTATTAGATATCACTGGGGTTGAGACAGATGTTGACCCGGTAGGTATTAGATACAGTGCCTTGCGAAAGTATTCGGCCCCCTTGAACTTTGCGACCTTTTGCCACATTTCAGGCTTCAAACATAAAGATATAAAACTGTATTTTTTTGTGAAGAATCAACAACAAGTGGGACACAATCATGAAGTGGAACGACATTTATTGGATATTTCAAACTTTTTTAACAAATCAAAAACTGAAAAATTGGGTGTGCAAAATTATTCAGCCCCTTTACTTTCAGTGCAGCAAACTCTCTCCAGAAGTTCAGTGAGGATCTCTGAATGATCCAATGTTGACCTAAATGACTAATGATGATAAATACAATCCACCTGTGTGTAATCAAGTCTCCGTATAAATGCACCTGCACTGTGATAGTCTCAGAGGTCCGTTAAAAGCGCAGAGAGCATCATGAAGAACAAGGAACACACCAGGCAGGTCCGAGATACTGTTGTGAAGAAGTTTAAAGCCGGATTTGGATACATAAAGATTTCCCAAGCTTTAAACATCCCAAGGAGCACTGTGCAAGCGATAATATTGAAATGGAAGGAGTATCAGACCACTGCAAATCTACCAAAACCTGGCCGTCCCTCTAAACTTTCAGCTCATACAAGGAGAAGACTGATCAGAGATGCAGCCAAGAGGCCCATGATCACTCTGGATGAACTGCAGAGATCTACAGCTGAGGTGGGAGACTCTGTCCATAGGACAACAATCAGTCATATACAGTGCCTTGCGTGAGGGTGTGCACGCCCAATTTTTCAGTTTTTGATTTGTTAAAAAAGTTTGAAATATCCAATAAATGTCATTCCACTTCATGATTGTGTCCCACTTGTTGTTGATTCTTCACAAAAAAATACAGTTTTAGATCTTTATGTTTGAAGCCTGAAATGTGGCAAAAGGTCGCAAAGTTCAAGGGGGCCGAATACTTTCGCAAGGCACTGTATCACTGGGGTTGGGACAGATGTTGACCCGGTAGGTATTAGATATCACTGGGTTTGGGACATATGTTGACCCGGTAGGTATTAATGAAGGTGCATTCTGAACTCTTAATAAACTGATTTCTGCTTTTCCATCACATTAAAACGGACTGAATGAAGGAATGTACCACTATTACACTTTAATATATAGCTAGAAGATTATTATTGTTGGGGTTTAACTATCAGGTTATTGTTTTGGGGCTTTAGCTACAAGGTTGGGGTTTAACTATCAGGTTATTGTTGTGAGGCTTTAGCTACAAGGTTTATATAATGTTATGGTTCTAAATTATTTATAGTCAACACGATGCGGAAAAGTTCAACACTGCAGAGCTCATCACGTTATGAACCCCTCAATACTGCAGGGCAGCCTCAAGACCACACCACATAAAAGCATATAAACATCCTCATCATCCCCATACATTGAAATCCAATTCAAACCGCCACGGTCCCATTCATTCAGTGCATAGCCATATTCTATGGTCTTTGCAAATGAATGAATGAATGAAAAGTTTGATAAATAAGCTAGGAAAACATTTTACCTATTGTCAAGCCTGACTGGAGTTGTCTCTTTTGCAAGCACAGATGACAGAAAAGAGATAGATAAATTCCTCAGTTGACAAACACCAACGTCCATCTCCACTGTATAAAATTGGGAATTCATTATTTTTTTGTCCATTAACACCAAAAGGCAATACTTCAAATGTAGAAAATGTCCAGTATAATTAATAAAAGTAAAAAATATTCAAACAGAATTGGCAGAAATTCTGTTCTCTGGGCAATACAAGGTGGCAACCGGGGCAGCCCTGCTCATGTACCGACGAGGAACAAAGAATAAGCACAGTGAGACTGACTAGCTCTGCTAAGCTGGGAATCTGCAGCTCCTGTCCCAACTGCAGAAATTATGCCATTGGCGGAGAGAGAGACCTCATTTGAATAATTTAAGTGGCAACGCCCCCACCTGTGACCCAGTTTCATATGTAACTGTCCCGAACACTGCCATTCAAAACACACAGAGAACATAGGAAGCAGCCCGGGACAGGATGAGGAGTTCTCACTGGGAAACCGTTAGGAAACCTTCCTCCAATACTTCTTGTTTCTTAATTAAAAATGTTACTGTCAGCTTCAACATTTGTCATCTTCAATGTAACTAAAATGCTAAAACAACTGTAGACCATGAATGAGCAGAATGAATGACGAATACAAGGGAAAGTCAGACCTGTTCAGGTACAGTAGACCAGAATGTGAAAATAGATGTTTTAAACAATATGGCAGCCTATAGGACCTCTACTGGGTTAGGGTTATAGGGGATCCACTGCAGCGGCAGGTGGGAGTTGTGACTGTACTCTATAGGTGTAACCATAAACAGGGTTAGGGTTATAGGGGATCCACTGCAGCGGCAGGTGGGAGTTGTGACTGTACTCTATAGGTGTAACCATAAACAGGGTTAGGGTTATAGGGGATCCACTGCAGCGGCAGGTGGGAGTTGTGACTGTACTCTATAGGTGTAACCATAAACAGGGTTAGGGTTATAGGGGATCCACTGCAGCGGCAGGTGGGAGTTGTGACTGTACTCTATAGGTGTAACCATAAACAGGGTTAGGGTTATAGGGGATCCACTGCAGCGGCAGGTGGGAGTTGTGACTGCACTCTATAGGTGTAACCATAAACAGGGTTAGGGTTATAGGGGATCCACTGCAGCGGCAGGTGGGAGTTGTGACTGTACTCTATAGGTGTAACCATAAACAGGGTTAGGGTTATAGGGGATCCACTGCAGCGGCAGGTGGGAGTTGTGACTGTACTCTATAGGTGTAACCATAAACAGGGTTAGGGTTATAGGGGATCCACTGCAGCGGCAGGTGGGAGTTGTGACTGTACTCTATAGGTGTAACCATAAACAGGGTTAGGGTTATAGGGGATCCACTGCAGCGGCAGGTGGGAGTTGTGACTGCACTCTATAGGTGTAACCATAAACAGGGTTAGGGTTATAGGGGATCCACTGCAGCGGCAGGTGGGAGTTGTGACTGCACTCTATAGGTGTAACCATAAACAGGGTTAGGGTTATAGGGGATCCACTGCAGCGGCAGGTGGGAGTTGTGACTGCACTCTATAGGTGTAACCATAAACAGGGTTAGGGTTATAGGGGATCCACTGCAGCGGCAGGTGGGAGTTGTGACTGCACTCTATAGGTGTAACCATAAACAGGGTTAGGGTTATAGGGGATCCACTGCAGCGGCAGGTGGGAGTTGTGACTGTACTCTATAGGTGTAACCATAAACAGGGTTAGGGTTATAGGGGATCCACTGCAGCGGCAGGTGGGAGTTGTGACTGCACTCTATAGGTGTAACCATAAACAGGGTTAGGGTTATAGGGGATCCACTGCAGCGGCAGGTGGGAGTTGTGACTGTACTCTATAGGTGTAACCATAAACAGGGTTAGGGTTATAGGGGATCCACTGCAGCGGCAGGTGGGAGTTGTGACTGCACTCTATAGGTGTAACCATAAACAGGGTTAGGGTTATAGGGGATCCACTGCAGCGGCAGGTGGGAGTTGTGACTGCACTCTATAGGTGTAACCATAAACAGGGTTAGGGTTATAGGGGATCCACTGCAGCGGCAGGTGGGAGTTGTGACTGTACTCTATAGGTGTAACCATAAACAGGGTTAGGGTTATAGGGGATCCACTGCAGCGGCAGGTGGGAGTTGTGACTGCACTCTATAGGTGTAACCATAAACAGGGTTAGGGTTATAGGGGATCCACTGCAGCGGCAGGTGGGAGTTGTGACTGCACTCTATAGGTGTAACCATAAACAGTCTCCTGTTTGAAAACACCAACAAACTAAAAAACGTTGGCACCTTTGTGTAGAAATGCTAACCGTCGTCACAGAACAGATGGATCAGAAATAGAGCAGGGTGAAACGAGGCTAAGGAGTTAGTCACTAACCTACATGTAGCCTTATCAAATGAGAAACAGTAACAACCTAGATCCAAATATCAAAGGGCAGGTCCTGAACAACTGACATGTCCTCCCCTCTAACAGACACAATCAATTTTCATCCTTACCTCTTTTAAAACAACAGTCAATGTTCAGTTAGTGATATATCCTATATAAAAGGGCTCTACAGTGCTAGAACCTCTATTAAAACAATAGTCAATGTTCAGTTAGTGATATATCCTATATATAACAGGGCTCGACAGTGCTAGCAGCTCTATTAAAACAACAGTCAATGTTCAGCGACAGTGCTCTAACTGTAAGCTCCTTTGTAATTCTGCATCAGCTTCTGTGCTGTTAGTTCAGTTGGCGACCGCAGATTGGTTGAGTGAATACATGGGAACATTTTGTACTCAGTTGTACAATCAGAAGACGATCCTTCCATGGTTCGATCTTATGCAAATATGAACACTCGTGCTGAGCGATTAACCAACATTTCAGTAATTTTCGGTTTTCAAACAACTAAATTGGCCGAGGTCAGTTCAATTATTTGAATTGCATTTCTTTGTTTTTTTTCCTCTGTGAACTCGATAGAGATAAATCAGATCCAGAATGAACTGTGTGATGAGTCTGTCTGTCTGTCTGTCTGTCTGTCTGTCTGTCTGTCTGTCTGTCCAATCCCTGCCTGCGCCTGTAGCTACCCTGTCTCTTCTCATCAGCTCTTTCAAATGCGTGCACACACACCTAAGAGCACGACACACAAGAACACACACACACCTACCTAAGAGCACGACACACCTGAGTAAGACGCACAGAAAAAAAACACAGCACAGAGCACGGTCTCAGCTCAAGTAAACAATGTACTAACCCAAATGTACTTTTATGCAACCGCTCCCACACAATGCCCCATACCTAACCCCATCTCTCCCACACAACGCCCCATACCTAACCTTAACCCCTAGACGATGCCCCATACCTAACACCCTCGGACGATGCCCCATACCTAACCCTCAGACGATGCCCCATACCTAACCCTCAGACGATGCCCCATACCTAACCCTCAGACGATGGCCCCCATACCTAACCCTCAGACGATGGCCTAGTACCTAAAACCCTCAGACGATGCCCAGTACCTAACACCCTCAGACGATGCCCAGTACCTAACACCCTCAGACGATGCCCCATACCTAACACCCTCAGACGATGCCCCATACCTAACACCCTCAGACGATGCCCCATACCTAACACCCCAAGACGATGCCTCATACCTAACACCCCAAGACGAAGCCCCGTACCTAATACCCCACACGAAGCCTCGTACCTAACCCCCCACACGAAGCCCCGTACCTAACCCTAACCCCCACACGAAGCCCCATACCTAACCCCCCAAGGCGATGCCCCATACCTAACCCTAACCCCCAGACGATGCCCCATACCTAACCCCCCCACACAAAGCCCCGTACCTAACCCCCCACACGATGCTCCGTACATAACCCTAACCCCACACGATGTTCCATACCTAACCCCCACACGATGCACCATACCTAACCCCTACACGATGCACCATACCTAACCCCCCCAGACGATGCCCCATAACTAACCCCCCAGACGATGCCCCATACCTAACCCCCACACGATGCCCCATACCTAACCCCCCCACACGATGCCCCATGCCTAATCCCGACCACACGATGCCCCATACCTAATCCCCCCCACACGATGCCCCATACCTAACCCTAACCCCCACACGATGCACCATACCTAACCCCAACACGATGCCCCATACCTAACCCCCCCACACGATGCCCCATACCTAACCCCAACCCCTACACGATGCACCATACCTAACTCCCCCACACGATGCCCCATACCTAACCCCCCCACACGATGCCCCATACCTAAACACCCCACACACACACACACACACACGATGCCCCATACCTAATCCCCCCACCCCACACGATGCTCCATACCTCATCCCTCCACACACGATGCCCCATACCTAACCCCATCTCTCCCACACGATGCCCCATACCTAACCCTAACCCCCACACGATGCCCCATACCTAACCCCCCCACACGATGCCCCATACCTAACCCCCCCACACGATGCCCCATACCTAAACACCCCACACACACACACACACACGATGCCCCATACCTAATCCCCCCACCCCACACGATGCTCCATACCTCATCCCTCCACACACGATGCCCCATACCTAACCCCATCTCTCCCACACGATGCCCCATACCTAACCCCATTTCCCCCACACGATGCCCCATACCTAACCCCATTTCTCCCACACGATGCCCCATACCTAACCCCATCTCTCCCACACGATGCCCCATACCTAACCCCATCTCTCCCACACGATGCCCCATACCTAACCTTAACCCCTAGACGATGCCCCATACCTAACACCCCCAGACGATGCCCCATACCTAACCCCCCAAGACGATGTCCCGTACCTAACACCCCAAGACGAAGCCCCGTACCTAACCCCCCAAGACGATGTCCCGTACCTAACACCCCAAGACGAAGCCCCGTACCTAACCTCCGTACATAACCCTAACCCCACACGATGCTCCGTACATAACCCTAACCCCACACGATGCTCCGTACCTAACCCCCTCCACACGATGTTCCGTACCTAACCCCCCCACATAAATGCTCCATACCTACCCCCCCCCCCCCCCCACAGAAATGCTCCATACCTACCCCCCCCCCCCCCCCCCCCCACAGAAATGCTCCATACCTAACCACCATCACACGATGCCCCATACCTACCCCCCCACGATGCCCCATACCTAACCCTAACCCCCACACAATACCCCATACCTGACCCCCCCACAATGCTCCAAACCTAACCCCCCATACACAATGCAGTTGTGGGGAGCCTTCATTTATTAAAAATCCACTGCATCCTGCCTGAAAGCACTAACTGTGTGTGTGTAGTAGAATCCAGATTGGTCTTCTTAATGTTCAGGCAGTCCACCATCAGTAAACAGTCCTGACATTCTCCATTATAAAAGCAGCTTAATTACCAACAAACTAAAACTGCTCCTTCTCTTCCGCTTGCCACGCCAGAGGGTGAGAGACTGACAAGGAAAGAGAGAGAGAGTGAGAGGCAGAGAGAAAGAGAGATGTCTTTAATAAACAGGATCAGTGTTCCCCTGCGGGACGGTTGAGCTAACGTAAGCCAATTTGATGAGTATGAGGTTGTAAGTAACAAGAACATTTCCCAGGACATAGACATATCTGATATTGGCAGAAAGCTTAAATTATTGTTAGTCTAACTGCACTGTCCAATTTACAGTAGCTATTACAGTGAAATAATTACCATGCTATAGTTTGAGGAGTGCACAACTATGTACTGGAAAATGTATCAATAAACCAATTAAGCACATTTGGGCAGTCTAAAAATCTGTCTAAAACTTTGCCCATACACTGCTAAATTGAGCCTAAACTTGAATAATACATTGTGGCCTTTCTCTTACATTTCAAAGATGATGAAAAATATGATATTTTACTAGATCTAATGTGTTATATTCTCCTACATTCATTTCACATTTCCACAAACTTCAAAATGTTTCCTTTCAAATGGTATCAAGAATATGCATTCCTTGCTTCAGGTCCTGAGCTACAGGTAGTTCAATTTGGGTTTGTCATTTTAGGCAGAAATGAAAAAAAAAAAAAGGGTCCGATCCTTAAGAGGTTTTTAAGGTCCAGTTGCCAGGACCACACATACAAATTCCATGTAGACACCGTTGCCCTAGAGCACATAAACTAAACCTACCTCAGCCTAAACATCAGCGCCACAGGTAACTTCCACAAAGCTGTGAACTAGTGACGCACCGATGAGACACTTTTGGCCGATACCCGATATTTTCCTTGCTAAAAGAAATTATACCGATAAACGATATAAAAAATGTGAGCGGCATTTTAAGCATTCTAGTACAGTTAAATAGTTCACACACACAACAAGTTATTTTGTTGGCATTTACGTATGTTCCCACTACCAGTAAAACAATCAAAACATTTCTTTCACTCACTTTCTGTGCTGTTCATTTGTTCAGTCGTTCCATTCACAACTAGGATTTCTATGGAACGCCGTTTGGGTCTTTGCGTATCAGAAAGGATACATGTCAAATAAGCTTGTTGATCAATCAGGACCTGAATATGACTGCACATCACATAATAATTGAACACGTTCATAAATGTTTTACGTAGTTAGCCATTACACTATCCCTTGTATTTCATATGTCACAACAATTATTCGATACGTATGCCATGAGGCTGGTAAAGTTGTCTCGCGCATCTACAGTGCAGGTCATAAAGAAAGAAAAGCTAGCTCATGGATGCAAACAATGTTCTTCCCCATAAACAGCAAAACAACAATCTGTTTCAGTAGCTATATAGTTAGCTAGCTAACATCTGTTTCAGTAGCTATATAGTTAGCTAGCTAACATCTGTTTCAGTAGCTATATAGTTAGCTAGCTAACATCTGTTTCAGTAGATTTGTATTTTTTTCACCTTTATTTAACCAGGTAAGCTAGTTGAGAACAAGTTCTCATTTGCAACTGCGACCTGGCCAAGATAAAGCATAGCAGTTCGACACATACAACAACACAGAGTTACACATGGACTGAACAAAACATACAGTCAATAATACAGTAGAAAACAAAGTCTATATACAGTGAGTGCAAATAAGGTCAAATAAGGGAGTTAAGGCAATAAATAGGCCACGGTGGCGAAGTAATTACAATATGGCAATTAAGCAGTCATTTGAGAAGCCAAGGCTGTTGAGTCTGCCGATAAGAATACAGTCATTGACAGAGTCTAAATCCTTGGCCAGGTCGATGAAGACGGCTGCACAGTACTGTCTTTTATCGATGGCGGTTATGATATAGTTTAGTACGTTGAGCGTGGCTGAGGTACACCCGTGACCAGCTCGGAAACCGAATTGCACAGTGGAGAAGGTACGGTGGGATTCGAAATGGTCACTGATCTGTTTATTAACTTGGCTTTAGAAAGACTTTAGAAAGGCAGGGCAGGATGGATATAGGTCTTTAGCAGTTTGGGTCTAGACTGTCACCACCTTTGAAGAGGGGGATGACCGCGGCAGCTTTCCAATCTTTAGGGATCTCGGACGAAACGAAAGAGGTTGAACAGGCTGGAAATAGGGGTTACAACAATGGTGGCGGATAATTTTAGAGAGGGTGCAGAGTGTTTAGTCCAGCTGATTTGTACGGGTCCAGGTTTTGCAGCTCTTTCAGAACATCTGCGATCTGGATTTGGGTGAAGGAGAAGCTGGGGAGACTCGGGCAAGTAGCTGCGAGGGGTGCGGAGCTGTTGGCCGGGGTTGGGGTAGCCAGGAGGAAAGCCGTAGAGAAATGCTTATTGAAATGTTTGATTATCATGTATTTATCTGTGGTGACGGTGTTTCCTAGCCTCAGTGCAGTGGGCAGCTGGGAGGAGGTGCTCTTGTTCTCCATACTTTACAGTGTCCCAAAACTTTTTGGAGTTAGAGATTTCTGTTTGAAAAAGATAGCCTTTGCTTTCCTGACTGACGGTGTGTATTGGTTCCTGACTTCCCTGAACAGTTGCATATCGTGGGGACTATTCGATGCAATTGCAGTCCGCCACAGGATGTTTTTGTGCTGGTCAAGGGCAGTCAGGTCTGGAGTGAACCAAGGGATATATCTGTTCTCAGTTCTACAGTTTTTGAAAGGGGCATGCTTATTTAAGATGGTGAGGAAATTACTTTTAAAGTTCGACCAGGCATCCTCGACTGACGGGATGAGGTCAATATCCTTCCAGGATACCCGGGCCAGGTGAATTAGAAAGGCCTGCTTGCAGAAGTGTTTTAGCGTTTGACAGTGATGAGGGGTGGTCGTTTGACCGCGGACTCATAGCGGATGCAGGCAATGAGGCAGTGATCGCTGAGATCCTGATTGAAAACAGCAGAGGTGTATTTGGAGGGCAAGTTGACAGGATAATATCTATGAGGGTGCCCATGTTTACGGATTTAGGGTTGTACCTGGTGATTTCCTTGATAATTTGTGTGAGGTTGAGGGCATCTAGCTTAGATTGTAGGACTGCTGGGGTGTTAAGTATATTCCAGTTTAGGTCACCTAACAGAACGAACTCTGAAGATAGATGGGGGCAATCAATTCACATATGGTGTCCAGGGCACAGCTGGGAGCTGAGGGGGGTCTATAACAGGTGGCAACAGTGAGAGACTTATTTCTGGAGAGATTCATTTTTAAAATTAGAAGCTCGAACTGTTGGGGCATAGACCTGGAAAGTATGACAGAACTTTGCAGGCTAACTCCTCCCCCTTTGGCAGTTCTATCTTGACGGAAAATATTGTAGTTGGGTATGGAAATCTCAATTTTTGGTGGCCTTCCTAAACCAGGATTCAGACACAGCAAGGACATCAGGGTTGGCGGAGTGTGCTAAAGCAGTGAGTAAAATAAACTTAGGGAGGAGGCTTCTGATGTTAACATACATGAAACCAAGGCTTTTTCGATTACAGAAGTCAACAAATGAGTATGCCTGGAGACACAGCAGGGCCTGGGTTAGCCTCCACATCACCGAGGAACAGAGGCGTAGTAGGATGAGGGTACGGCTACGGCTAAAGGCTATAAGAACTATTTGTCACCAAAGCCCCATATACTACCCACCACTGCGACCTGGTAGCTGGTCCCCACTACATATCCGTCGCTAAACCCACTGGCTCCAGGTCATCTAAGTCTTTGCTAGGTATAGATCTGCCTTATCTCAGCTCACTGGTCACCATACCAATACCCACCCGTAGCACGCGCTCCAGCAGGTATATTTCACTGATCATCCCCATAGCCAACACCTCTTTGGCCGCCTTTCCTTACAGTTCTCTGCTGCCAATGACTGGAACGAATTGCAAAAATCACTGAAGTTGGAGACATATCTCCCTCACTAACTTTAAGCATCAGCTGTCAGAGCAGCTTACCGATCGCTGCAGCTGTACACAACCAATCTGTAAATAGCCCATCCAACCAACTACCTACCTCATATTGGTTTTGTTTTTCTGCTCTTTTGCACACCAGTATCACTACTTGCACATCCTCATCTGCACATATATCACTCCAGTGTAAATTGCTAAATTGTAATTACTCCGTCGCTTTTGGCCTATTTATTGCCTTACCCCCTTACTTCATTTGCACACACTGTATACAGATGTTTCTATTGTGTTATTGACTGTACGTTGGTTTATCCCATGAGTAACTCTGTGTCGATGTTTTTGTCGCACTGCTTTGCTTTATCTTGGCCAGGTCGCAGGTGTAACTGAGAACTTGTTCTCAACTGGCCTACCTGGTTAAATAAAGGTGAAATAAAAAATAAATAAAATACTGCTTTAAAGCAAATATCTGCAGCATTGGTAAAGATATGATCAATGAATGTTGATGGTTTAATTCCTGTGCTGTTTGTAACTACCTTGGTAGGTTGACTGACAACCTGATCCAGGTTGCAGGCACTGGTTACAGTTTGAAGTTTTTTCCTTAGTGATAATATTAATATTTAAAATCACCCAGAAAATATACTTTGTTGATATCACATACATTATCAAGCATTTCACACATATTATCCAGATACTGACTGTTAGCACTTGGTGGTCTATAGCAGCTTCCCACAAGAATGGGCTTTAGGTGAGGCAGATGAACCTGTGACCATATTACTTCAACAGTATTTAACATTAGATCGTTTCTAAGCTTTACAGGAAGCTGGTTCTGAATATAAACCGCAACACTGCCGCCATTGGCATTGTTAACAGTTTCTGCTAGTTAGTTTTTGCTACCATCTGGGTTTTAGCTTGCTTGAGCCTGCTAACTGAGGAGTGTCAGTTCACCTGTTTCCATACATGTTTCATTTTTTTGTTAAATGTATCTTACAAAGGAGTTGTTTAATCTAACTGCTTAACTATTATCTGTACATGGAACAACCATTTCTTTCTTCTAATCTTTACAGGAACATTTCACTGCAGCTAATGTAGAAGGAAAAGCTGTGTACATTTGCAAATACTGTGCCAAATCATGTGAAGAATGCAACAAAGGTGCAGAATCATCTGGCCATAAAATTCCCTCAGCGCTCACAACAAGCAACCTCTGACAAAAGTCCCTCTACTTCTAGTCGAAGTGAACGTGATGAATGAGACACCTTATCGATAGCAACAGCTCAGAGTCTTCCTGGAATCAGAAGTTTTTTTGATTCAATGGAGGAACATAGTCAGAGAAATGCAGATGAATGTCTTGCTCGAGCTATGTATGCAACTGGTTCACCTCTGGTGCTCACAGGCAATGTGTATTGGAAGAGATTTCTGAATGTTCTTCGCCCAGCACACACCCCTCCAACCAGACATGCATTATCTACTCATTTGCTGGATGAAGAGGTCAACAGAGTTCAAGTGAAGGTCAAGCAAATCATAGAGAAAGCAGACTATTGCAATCATCTCTAATGGGTGGTCGAATGTTCGTGGGCAAGGAAAAATGTAACTACATCATCTCCACCCCTCAACCAGTATTCTACAAGAGCACAGACACATGGGACAACAGACACACCGGTCTCTACATTGCAGATGAGCTGAAGGCAGTCATCAATGACTTTGGACCACAGAGGGTATTAGCACTGGTGACAGACAATGCTGCGAACATGAAGGCTGCTTGGTCCAAAGTGGAGGAGTCCAACCCTCACATTACACCCATTGGCTGTGCTGCTCATGCATTGAATCTGCTCCTCAAGGACATCATGACACTAAAAACAATGGAAACACTCTGCAAGAGAGCAAAATAAATGGTTAGGTGTGTTGGACCCCAAGTATGCTGGCAAGAGCATCCTGTCTGGTGCAGAGATCAACAATGCCTATGGCGTCATCACTACCGTGTCTCGCCACCTTGGCATGGATGAGGGCAAGGTTCTTGGCAGTCTGGCAAAGTACACAACCAAGCAAGGAATTTGGGATGGAGATGCAATATGGCAGTTGTGCCAACATATCTCATCAGCCACTTGGTGGAAGGGACTTGGTGGATCTGAGGCTCTTTCCCCTGTTGCCTCCATCATCCTCCAAATCCCACCAACATCAGCTGCCTCAGAGCGCAACTGGTCCTTGTTTGGGAACACACACATCAAAGCACGCAACAGGCTGACCAATACAAGGGTTGAAAACTTGGTGGCCAGCCGGGCAAATTTCATGCTATTAGAGCCTGACAACTAGCCATCCTCAACAAGGTTGGAAAGTGACAGTGAAGATGAGGCCTCAGAGTCTGATGTTCAAGAGGTGGACATTGAGGAGGTTCAGGGAGAAGACATGGAAGCCTGAGAGGAAGACAACCAAAGCTTTAGTTCCTAGACTATCATTTTACAGATGTTGAAAACGTTTTTGGGAGATGTGATGGATCATTCAATATTCCCTTTCTTTTGTTATTCAGTGAAATCATCCCATGTGAAGAGTCAACTCATTTAATTAAAGTTCAATTCATAACTAAATAGTTTTGGGGGTTTTTTTTATTGGAAAGATTTAATAATTTGCAATTATGTCTACTTATGATATGGTAATAAGTTTGTTTGTCTCCATATGATATGGTAAATATATCCAATGCCAAAAACATCTACATTTAAATGGTATTAATATGATTTCCCATATCTTCCCACGGAAAGTTTCCACCTCTGAATATTCCCCAAAACGTACAACCCTAACAGCAACACAATTAGACCCAACCAAATCATGAGAAAACAAAAAATATAATTATTTGACACATTAGAAAGACAAAATAGTGGTGTAAACATTTAAATGACATTGGGATCACTAATGTTTAGAAAAAAATCCCTAACCGAAAAGTTTAGATTTTTTTTTACAACATTTTAAATCACAACACTACCACTAACAGGTCCCAAACATTATTATTACAAACACCTCACGCAACAATGCTGTAACGTTAGGAGATATGCAACTTTCAAATGATTTGGCATGGATATAAAGCACTCTGCACATCATCATCGTTAACAGTTGGAAAAATGTCAGAGAGTGAGACAGGGAAGAGACAGCAGCCCAGTCCTGTATGGCAATACTATGAGTTCAATGAGAAGGTGGTAAAATAAATACTAATTTTGTGAGGTGGAATTAAGCTACAGTGGCAGCACAAAGGCAATGCTGAACCATCTGAAACACCATGAGACCCAACCGGTTGGTCGCAGCAGCGGAATAAGGAACGGAGTGAGAAAATCACAGTACTGATTCCAGAAATGATTGCAGTTGATATGCAGCCACTGTCAATGGATCAAATGCATTAAGAAGGGAAAAAAATCCCCAAATTAACTTTTAACAAGGCACACCGGTTAATTGAAACACATTCCAGGTGACTACTTCATGAAGCTGGTTGAGAGAATGCCAAGAGTGTGCAAAGCTGTCATCAAGGCAAAAGGTGGCTACTTTGAAGAATCTCAAATATATTTTGATTTGTTGAACACTTTTTTGGTTACTACATGATTCTGTGTGTTATTTCATAGTTTTGATGTCTTCATTATTATTCTGCAATGTTGAAAATAGTAAAAAAATAAAGAAAAACTCTGGAATGAGGTGTCCAAACTGTTGACTGGTACTGCGCGCGCGCGTGTGCGTGTGCGTGTGCGTGTGCGTGTGCGTGTGTGTGTGTGTGAGATATATGAGGTTGGAATAATACTATGAAATTGTGAAAATTATTATGATAATGCCCTTTTAGTGTAAAGGCTGTTTGAAAAGACCACCTGAAATTTCAGTCTGTTTTGGATGGAGTTTTGTCCTACCTAGTGTATAATATAGTATATTAGTATATTAGAACAATAAGAAAGAGTTCCAAACCTCTCTACCAATAACAGCTAGTTCTCAGTTGTCTTCCCCTCCCCACTCAGACCAGTCAGTCCTGGCAAAATTCTTGCTTGAGAAATTGCAGAAACTTTTGCTAAGAAGCTATTTGTTTATTTTATAGCATTTTAAATGTAAAACTATCACAGTAAGGTAGGACTACTTAATTGTTACCCAGAAACGGCTGCATTAGACCTTTAAAGCAGTCTATGATGTCATACTGAAAAACAGCTACATTGGACCTTTAAAACAGTCTGATGTCATACTGAAAAACAGCTACATTGGACCTTTAAAGCAGTCTGATGTCATATAGCTTCAGCTATCTTCAACAGTTCTAATTCCAACACAGAGGCCATCCATCCTTACCTGTCCTCCTCTCCATCTGCAGACTGTGTCCTCAGGCTTGCAGCAGCGGCCACTAAGGCACTGGCATCTCCAGCCATCCCCATGCTCTCCATGGAGCGTCCCCCTCCTGCAGCCCCCAGCCGGGGTAGCGTCAGCAGGGACTGGTGTTGGAACAGCAGCCTCTGGGCATCCTCCAGCTGGGATGCCGTTAGGGTGGGGATGCTTCCCCCGTACAGAGCCCCGCTTTGGGCCAGGCTGGTGTGGCTGAGGGGAACCCCGTGAGTCAGGAGGGGCTGGAGGTCGGCACGGAGTGTGGTCACGAAAGGGGCGGAGGGGTGCTGGGGGTGAGGGTGCAGCTGCTGAGCTGGGAGGTTCTGGAGCTGACTCTGAAGGGGTTGAGGGACAGCGGCCAGGCCAGGCATGGACACCCCAAGAGAGCCAGGGTGTGGGGGGAGGACCTGGGACTGGAGAGGAGCCGTAGGCTGGATGAAGTCTGGAGGCCGGCTGCCTGTCTGGCACACTAGCCCTGCTGGGAACTTGGGCATGGGGTAGCCTGTCTGGGCATGCTCCATATCATAGGGCATCTGCTGGGGCATGGCCTGACTCCGAGCGCCCTGGGCATTCACCTGGGGGGCTGCTGGTAGAGTACCATGGGGGACCATGCTGGTCTGCTGCAACAGGAGAGGGTTAGGGTCCTGAGGGACCATGTGGGCCTGCAGAGAGTTCTGGACAGTCTCAGGACTGGTGTAGTCCTGGTGCTGGTATGGCTGCGAGGTCTGGGGTGCCACTGCTCCCATCTCTATGCCTCCGTATTGGACAACACCGGCCACCACACTTCCATTCCCTGCTTGGCTCTCTGGGCCGCCAGCGCTGGGTGCAGGGGCTGGGTCAGAAGTGGGCGCGGCAGGGAGAACCTCCTTCTCATAGTACTCTGTACACATCCATCTTCCCTTGCGGAACGGCTCTGAGTTAGAGTCCAGCTTCACCACTCTGAAGCGAGACCCCGGAGTGGCTTGGGTCTGAGTCTGTTGTGTCTGGGTACTGGAGGTCACAGGCTGTGCCACTGCTACTGACACCCCAATCTGAGTGCTATTGGTGGGCCCTGTGACTCCAGGGAGAGCCCCTACTCCACTGGATGTCACTTGCCGGCCTCCACTACTGTCAAAGATTATTGGGCCCGCAGAGGGAGGGGCACCACTATCACTGACTATGGATGACACATCCATGCCTGGCGCAGCAGTGATGGTAACAGAGAACTGGGCAGTGGTATTCTCCATCATACCCTGCCCCATCTGGGTCTGGTTGGACCCAGCCATTTCAGAGGAACTCCCCCCTGCCACTGAGACAGTAAAGGCTGCTGGCACGACATTCTCTTGCAGATGATGCACAGTCCCATTCACCATGTTACCAGGCTGTGGAGGGCCCTGAGGCTGCAGGGGTTCGCACGGAGGGTCCTGGGGTAGGGAGTGAGGGTTCAGGGGTTCGTTAGGGGACACTGCGCCTGGGGTCTCCACCCCATGGGGGCTGTTCAGGGTCTCGTCCGAGGAGCTCCTCTCAGGGACACCAGTGTCCCGAGGTACGGACACTTCCTGCATTTCAGAAGAGGACAGGTCCTCTGTGTGGGATTCATCCATGTCATCATAACTCTCTGTGTCGTCCGCTATGCTGTTGTTGGTGCTAACAGAGACCTGGGCCGGGGTCACGCTAGTTATCTGGAAGCCACTCTTTTTTTTCACCTGAGACCCGGACTGGGGGTGGTGGTGCGGCTCAGGGGAGGAGGACCCAGCCTGGCTAGTTGACTGATAATCATCAGTGGGAATTACATTACTGCTACCTGCAGCAGACCCAGATGCACCGCCACTACCGGTGGTGTTACTGCCTCTTCTATTGTGGAAAGACATCTTCCTAGACCCAGAGGAATCTACTGAAAAGTCCTGTTGATGCATCTTGTGAACACGAAGCCAGTAACAGGGCAAAGAAGTGACTAGCTGTGTAGCTACTAAATGCCAGATGGTTGTTATAGCCAGGCATAAATAACGTTAATGTAGTCAGAGGTTAGCTAGCTAATAGTTACCTAATAGTTAGCCAACGATGGCTAATGTAAGCAAGGTGACAGTCCCATAATAAATCACAACAAAACAAGGACGTCGATGTTATTTTCTGTTTTCAGTAGTCGAGCACTTCACGTCTGATAAACTGTCGATAATGAAGTGAATTACTAAATATTAGCTCAGACATGTCCAGAACAACAACCAAGCTAACTTAGCTATGTTTTATAGCTAGCTGAAATGTAAACTACAAAGAGACGCTTATAGAAACGTTTGTTAAACAACACCCAAATCATATCTTAAATATAATATGAATATCTCAATGGAAGTGGAATTATTTGAAGTGAATATTATAACGTTAGTGCCAAATTCAGCGTCAAAAGCTGTGTGGTAAGAGATCACCTCCATCGATGGCATCACCAGACGATGAGTCTTCTCTCCGAGACTCTGGTTTGTTGTTGGACAATTCAGTCAGACACCCATCACTGGATAAACATCCTCTTAGCACACAGAAACTTGTTTGAATACATCTCGACGGTTTCTAGTTAGTGTAGTTTTTCCTCATCGTCCTCTCGCTTGGCCCCAGCTAGTCTCTCTCTGACGACGGGAAGAGGGACATCGCTACTGCGCATGCCCCGAGAAGAGGAACATAGCTACTGCGCATGCCCCGAGAAGAGTGCCATAGCTACTGCGCATGCCCTCAACTAGCGAAGAGGCGAGGCTGAAAGAACATCAGGCTTTCCGTCATGACCTCTACATAAATAACTCTGTGCTTTCCCACTCACATAAAATGACAACAAATGTTCATATAATAAGACATTTGGCAGAAGCTTTTATCCAAATGAGCTTAGACATGCGTGCAGAAATCTTATGTATGTGGACCTGGGAATCAAACTTATTACTCTGGCGTTTACAAGCACCATGCTCTACCAACTGCGCTACAAAGGAGTCCTAGACTGGTTGGTTAGTGTTAGACTGCAGCAGTGAACGTTATATACTTTACAAAAATATAAATGCAACAATTTCGAAAATTTTACTCAGCTACAGTTCATAAGGAAATCAGTCAATTTAAATAAATTCATTAAGCCCTAATCTATGGATTTCACATGACTGGGAATACAGACATGCATCTGTTGGTCCCCTTAAATAAAAAGGTAGGGGCGTGGAATAGAAAATCAGTCATTATCTGGTGTGACCACCATTTGCCTCATGCAGCGAGACATTTCCTTCTCATAGAGTTGATTGATTCTGGCCTGTGGAATGTTGTCCCACTCCTCTTCAATGGCTGTGCGAAGTTGCTGGATATGGGCAGAAACTGGAACATTCTGTCGTTCACGTCGACCCAGAGCATCCCAAACATGCTCAATGGGTGACATTTCTGGTGAGTATGCAAGCCACGTAAGAACTGGACATTTTCAGCTTCTAGGAATTGTGTACAGATCCTTGCGACACGTGGCGTGCATTATTATGCTGAAACATGAGGTGATGGAGGAGGATGAATGGCACGACAATGGGCCTCAGGATCTCGTCACGGTATCTCTGCGCACTCGAATTGCCATAGATAAAATGCAGTTGTGTTCGTTGTCTTAGCATACTTGCCCATACCATAACCCCACCGCCACCATGTTCACAACGTTGACATCAGAAAACCGCTCACCCACACAACGCCGTACACGCTGTCTGCAATTTGCCCAGTACAGTTGAAACCGGGATTCATCCTTGGAGATCACACTTCACCAGCGTGCCAGTGGCCATCGAAGGTGAGCATTTGCCCACTTAAGTCAGTTATAACGCCAAACTGCAGTCAGGTCAAGACCCTGGTGCAGACGACGAGTACGCAGATGAGCTTCCCCGAGACAGTTTGACAGTTTGTGCAGAATTTCTTCGGTTGTGCAAACCCAGTATCATCAGCTGTCCGGGTGGCTGGTCTCTGACGATACCGCAGGCGAAGAAGCCAGATGTGGAGGTCCTGGGCTGGCGTGGTTACATGTAGCCTGCGGTTGCGAGGCCGGTTGGACCTACTGCCAAATTATTCTAAAACAACGTTGGTGGTGGCTTGTGGTAGAGAAATGAACATTCAGCTCTGGTGGACATTCCTGCAGATGCACACGCTCCCTCAGAACTTGAGACATCTGTGGCATTGTGTTGTGTGACAAAACTTCACATTTCAGAGTGGCCTTGTATTGTCCCCAGCACAAGGTGCACCTGTGTAATGATCATGCTGTTTAATCAGCTTCTTGATATACCACACCTGTAAGGCGGATGGATTATCTTGGCAAAGGGAGGTACATATATTTGTTCACAAAATGAGAGAAATAAGCTTTTTGTGCATATGGAACATTTCTGGTATATTTTATTTCAGCTCCTGAAACATGGGACCAACAATTTACAAGTTGCGTTTTAATTTTTGTTCAGTATAGTAATTTGGTACAAAGGATAGCGGTGAAACAAAGCCATCTACACCAGTATGATGCGTGCTAAAAGACAGCCCCATGTGCACAGAACTTAATGTTTACCTCATGTATCATACCTGGATGATCACCCACATGACACTGATCCACCTTAGAGGCATGTTCCCTCTGACACCTTCCCAGCCTGATCTCTGTCCCTCCCCAGCCTCAGGCAACAAGCTATAGCAATATAGCTGAAATGATAAATAAGCAACGACAGGAGGTATGGTGTTGGACAGTCAAACCATGAGGGTAGGGAAAGAAGAGGCAGGGCTGAGAGCTGGACTAGAGCCCTACGCAGTACACTAGACTGGACTAGAGCCCTATGCAGTACACTAGACTGGACTAGAGCCCTATGCAGTGCACTAGACTGGACTAGAGTCCTATGCAGTACACTAGACTGGACTAGAGTCCTATGCAGTACACTAGACTGGACTAGAGTCCTATGCAGTACACTAGACTAGAGTCCTATGCAGTACACTAGACTGGACTAGAGCCCTATGCAGTACACTAGACTGGACTAGAGCCCTATGCAGTACACTAGGGTAGGGAAAGAAGAGGCAGGGTTAGGAGCTGTCAAAGCTCTTCCAGCATATCAACATCACCACATATCGTAAACATGTCGTATACAGCTGGAGGGAAGGGTGGAGAGAATGGAAGGTGAGGGTTAGGGTGGAGGGATAGGGTGGGGAGGGTTACAGTAGAGGGAATGGAAGGTGAGGTTTAGGGTGGAGGAGAGTTAGGGTGGAGGGGAGGGTGGTTAGGGAAGGGTTAGGGTAGAGGGTCAAATAAAATACAATGTTATTGGTCACAAACATACAGTGCCTTGCGAAAGTATTTGGCCCCCTTGAACTTTGCGACCTTTTGCCAAATTTCAGGCTTCAAACATAAAGATATAAAACTGTATTTTTTTGTGAAGAATCAACAACAAGTGGGACACAATCATGAAGTGGAACGACATTTATTGGATATTTCAAACTTTTTTAACAAATCACACACAGTGAGCTCCTAAAGGACAGCTAACACAACACACAGTGAGCTCCTAAAGGACAGCTAACACAATACACAGTGAGCTCCTAAAGGACAGCTAACACAATACACACACACAGTGAGCTCCTAAAGGACTGCTAACACACACACAGTGAGCTCCTAAAGGACAGCTAACACAATACACACACACAGTGAGCTCCTAAAGGACAGCTAACACAATACACATACAGTGAGCTCCTAAAGGACAGCTACGAATACTTTCGCAAGGCACTGTATTTAGCAGATATTATTGTGCGTGTAACGAAATGCTTGTGTTCCTTGCTCCAACAGTCCAGTAGTGTCTCGGGTGAAGGGGAGTGTTTGGGTAGGAAAAGCTGAGCTATGGAAAACATACACTGAAGCATGACACCAAAGAGTACCCAACAGGAAAAGTACACATTCAAATATAAACTAGCTAACCCTAACCGTGTATAAACTAGCTAACCCTAACCGTATATAAACTAGCTAACCCTAACCGTATATAAACTAGCTAACCCTAACCGTATATAAACTAGCTAACCCTAACCGTATATAAACTAGCTAACCCTAACCGTATATAAACTAGCTAACCCTAACCGTATATAAACTAGCTAACCCTAACTGTATATAAACTAGCTAACCCTAACCGTATATAAACTAGCTAACCCTAACCGTATATGAACTAGCTAACCCTAACCGTATATAAACTAGCTAACCCTAACCGTATATAAACTAGCTAACCCTAACCGTATATGAACTAGCTAACACTAACCGTATATAAACTAGGCTCTCTGTAAACCTCTAGCCTGCTGTACTTCAACACTCTAAAGACCTGCTGTTATGACAATGTCTGGATTAATAACAATATTTAATTTGTAAAGCACATTTCCCAGACTCACTGGCTATGAGGTAGAAAACAAACTAAATTCATCAACAATACATCAAAAAGTAGAAGGAACCATCACAATACCAACCATTACCTACTAATAGAACATATAGACTTGAAACAGATTAACCGATCTAACATTAAAAGCTAGCTTGAATAGGTAGGTCTTTAGTTGTGTTTTAAACAATGAAATGTCAGCTTCCTCCTTGACATGTGCAGGCAGTGTTTTTCAGAGCTGAGGGGCCATGTGAGAAGCAGGGAACCCAAATTACTTTGCCATCGTTTTGTTCTGAACAGAAGCATTATTTGGTCTGTTCAGTTTCACTTTGCCAACCAGCAAAATAAAGTTCTGAACCGGTTCAACCCCCCAAAAAGTTTAGGTTTATATCCTTTCTTTCTAAACCTCCAAAATAATTTTTCCAAATTAGTATCATTTTTTTTTACATTGACACTACCGGTCAAAAGTTTTAGAACACCTACTCATTCAAGGGTATTTCTTTATTTTTACTATTTTCTACATTGTAGAATAATAGTGAAGACATCAGAACAAATAAATAACACATATGGAATCATGTAGTAACCAAAAGTGTTAAACAAATTTGAATTTGAGATTCTTCAAATAGCCACCCTTTGCCTTGATGACAGCTTTGCACACTCTTGGCATTCTCTCAGCCAGCTTCACCTGGAATGCTTTTCAAACAGTCCTGATGGAGTTCCCACATATGCTGAGCACTTGTTGGCTGCTTTTCCTTCACTCTGCAGTTTAACTCATCCCAAACCATCCCAATTTGGTTGAGGTCGAGGAATTGTGGAGGCCAGGTCATCTGATGCAGCCCTCCATCACTCTCCTTCTTGGTCAAATAGCCCTTACACAGCCTGGAGATGTGTTGGGTCATTGTCCTTTTCAGGGACGTCACTAGGCCTATTTCAGGGGGGCTTTAGCAATTTAGCAAGCTAGCTGGCTAGCTTTATGGGTGTTGTGACATGAGTATGAAATTGCAATTCTGGTTGTTTGCCAAAGCAGCAGTTACTCTTCTTGGGGTCCAGCAAAATTAAGGCAGTTTATACAATTTTAAAACATTACAATACATTCACAGATTTCACAACACACTGTGTGCCTTCAGGCCCCTACTCTACCACTACCAGGGTGGGTATAATTTGTGGAATGTTCCAACAGGAATCTGTTCCAAAAACTTCATTAATAACAAGGTTGCCAACAAACAACACATACAATGTTGTATAGTGGCAGAATAAGATACCGGTGTAAATAGTGGACTATTTAATCAAGTTTTTCACTCACCACGTTTATTCCAAAAAATGTTGATCTTGCTACTTTGTATGCGTTGTTTGTTGGCAACCTTGTGCTTCACAAAGTTTTTGGAACAGATTCCTGTTGGAACGTTCCACAAATGATACCCACCCACACTTATGCATGTGTCTGTGCCAATGTTTGTGTTGCTTCACAGTCCCCGCTGTTCCATAAGGTGTTTTTTTTTTTATCTGTTTTTTAAATCTAGAGTTCCATGCAGTCAAGGCTCTATGTAGTACTGTGTGCCTCCCATAGTCTGTTCTGGACTTGGACTGTGAAGAGACCTCTTGTGGCATGTCTTGTGGGGTATGCATGGGTGTCTGAGCTGTGTGCCAGTAGTTTAGACAGACAGCTCGGTGCAAATATTCACTGATCATGTACTCTAACTTGGCAAAAAAAGATGCAGTTCAGGTATGAATGTGTTTGAGATAATTTTTCAGTCATATCCAATATCAGGAGTATCATATTCCAGTCTTTGAATGATGATGTGTCTGCATGTATGTATTACAATTATACACTTCAACAGTGTTTACCAATCTTGGTCCTGGGACATCAATGGTTACACATTGTAACTAATGGACTACAAACAGGATTTAACTAGTAAAAGGCTGATTTGTAATTCATATATACAGAAATATAATTTAAACAGAACACTCCACTTCCTATGCATCATGTACTGTAAATAGTCTAAAACCAGTTCATATATACAGAAATATAATTTAAACAGTACACTCCACTTCCTATGCATCATGTACTGTAAATAGTCTAAAAGTGGTTCATCTCAACATCTAATGCCCTTCATCTGCATTGATCTGATAAACACAGGATAGCTGTAGTATTTCATCAAATTAGACTTCATTTCAACCAGTAGAGAATGCAAAATGCTTTATTGAAGGAAGTTCATTATTCAAGTGTTATAAATACATGCATTATAAATATTATAATATTAACCTCGCAAGAAACAGACTTCATTATAGTCAAAATACACTACACTGAATATTATGTTACTATTATCACCGTTCTCACTTCTAGGGACTAGAACTACACAAGTACCTGCCCTATCCAGAATAGCCTCCTCTCTTACTGACAGTTGGGGCTGCTATCCTTTCACCCTCCTCCATGGCTGTTAGCTAGCTACCTACAAATGCATTTGGAGTTTGTTTTTTACAGTGATAAATACATCAAGATAGCTAGCTAATATGAAGTTAGGTAGCTGGTGATATTTAATTCACTTAGCTATCTATACAGTATGTGAAGTTGGCTAGATAGCAAGCTAGTCAACTAGCTAGCTCATTTAGCAGCTCATTTGAGTTAGTCTGCACTGTAGCTAGTTAGCTAATAATACATTGTTTTTTTTTACATTTTCGAAATGTTTTGACTTACTTGAATAGATTCTCCCAGTGTAACGGCATTCAGAGGAAGAAGGTGAGGACCAAGGTGCATCGTGGTACATCTTCATATTATTTATTCGAAACTGAACACTAAATACAAAATAACAAAAGGAATAACCAAAACAGTTCTAAAAGGTGAAACAAACCCTCAACAGAAAACAAATACCCACAACCTAAGGTGGCAAAACAGGCTGCCTAAGTATGATTCCCAATCAGAGACAACGAAAGACAGCTGTCCCTGATTGAGAACCATACCCGGCCGAAACATAGAAATACAAAAACCTAGACATACAAACATAGAATGCCCACCCAAATCACACCCTGGCCAAACAAAAATAGAAACATACAAAGCAATCTATGGTCAGAGCGTGACAGTACCCCAACCCCCCCCCCCCCCCCCCCAAAGGTGCGGACTCCGGCCACAAAACCTGAACCTATAGGGGAGGGTCTGGGTGGGCATTACTCCGCGGTGGCGGCTCTGGTGAGGGGACCCTCACTGCCGACCCCGGACTGAAGGCCCTCGTAGATGCCCTGGACTGAAGGGCGCCTCTGGACTGAGGGGCTGCGACTCCGGACTGAGGGGTTGCGACTCCGGACTGAGGGGCTGCGAATCCGGACTGAGGGACTGCGACTCTGGACTGAGGGGCTGTGACTCCGGACTGAGGGGCTGCGACTCCGGACTGAAGGGCTGCGACTCCGGACTGAGGGGCTGCGACTCTGGCATCTCTGGATTGAGGGGCTGCGACTCTGGCGCCTCTGGATTGAGGGGCTGCGACTCTGGCGCCTCTGGACTGAGGGGCTGTGACTCTGGCGCCTCTGGACTGAGGGGCTGTGACTCTGGCGCCTCTGGATTGAGGGGCTGCGACTCTGGCGCCTCTGGACTGAGGGGCTGTGACTCTGGCAGCTCCGGACTGGACGGAGACTCTGGCAGCTCCGGACTGGAGGGAGACTCTGGCAGCTCCGTACTGGAGGGAGACTCTGGCAGCTCCGGACTGGAGGGAGACTCTAGCAGCTCCGGACTGGAGGGAGACTCTGGCAGACCCGGACTGGAGGGAGACTCTGACAGACCCGGACTGGAGGGAGAACCTGGAGGGAGGAGACGGAGAGACAGCCTGGTCCTTGGAGGAGGCACAGGATAGGCCGGGTCTTGGAGGCGCACTGGAGGTCTCGAACTAAGGGCCTGCACAACCCGTCCTGGCTGGATGGTGATTTTAGCCAGGCACAGGACGCACTGGGCTGTGCAGACACACGGGAGACACATTGCGCAGAGCCGACGCACCAACACAGCAGCTCTCTCATTGCTATCTCCTCCAATCTCCCCATCAACTCCTTCACAGTCTCGGCTTTGCTTCCTTTGCTCACCTCCAATTTCACCCCATAGCCCGGGGCCTGACCAGTCCCATGATCGCCACGGGGAGTGGGCTCAGGTCTCCAACCTGACTCTATTATTGGGGCTGCCTCTCGGGCTTCCTTACCAGCCGTGTTCCCTCGTATCTACGGTTCTCTTCTCCACGCTGCTTGGTCCTTTAGTGGTGGGTAGTTCTGTAACGGCATTCAGAGGAAGAAGATGATGACCAAGGTGCAGCGTGGTACATGTTCATAATATTTATTTGAAACTGAACACTAAATACAAAATAACAAAAGGAATAACCGAAACAGTTCTAACAGGTGAAACAAACCCTCAACAGAAAACAACTACCCACAACCTAAGGTGGCAAAACAGGCTGCCTAAGTATGATTCCCAAACAAAAATAGAAACATACAAAGTAATCTACGGTCAGGGCGTGACACCCAGCCATGTGGACAACTGGAAACAGGGCAGCAAAGTTTGTCAACAGCGTTTTAGAGGGGGGATACTGTCCATTTCTTGTTTCTAAACGATGAGAGAAGTGCTACACCTGGTGGAGAGAGATTGTAAAACAAAAATAGTTGCTTTATGCTTGCTGTACGTTATGATGTAATGGAGGGTCAGTTTTTTCAACTTTTCTCCAATACTATAGAGCCATTACCATGTCGATCAACACTTGAATAGAAACGTAGTTCACACCCCAGATTTTTATCGGTGTCAATGATAAACGCAAAAAAGCCTTTGGATCTTTTGATTGAAGAATGGCAAGTCAAAACATATGTCATTGCCCGGAGAGGAGATGAGAGGATAGGAAAGGAGAAGAGATGACTGGAGAGCAGGGGAGGGGAGATGACTGGAGAGGAGAAGATAGGACCAGAGGAGAGGAGAAGAGAGGGCTGGAGAGGAGAAGATAGGACCAGAGGAGAGGAGAAGAGAGGGCTGGAGAGGAGAAGATAGGAGGAGGAGAGAGGGCTGGAGAGGAGAAGATAGGAGCAGAGGAGAGGAGAAGAGAGGGCCGTGGCCGCAGGAACCTAGGGTGTTGTGGGGGACCCTTCGCCTGGGGTCGAGGCCCCCTTCCTTCCGTACCACCCCAGGGCTTCCGTGGCTACCGTGGCCACTGCCTGGGGGGTGGTCTCTACGTTTTTCGCTACCAGCAGGTTACGGGAGGACCACAGTGCTTCCTTCAGGCACGTGAGGGTGGGCCAGAGCTTGGTGAAGGCCTTCGATGGAATGGGCCTTCGGCCCACCCCATACAGCACGAGCTGAGGTGTTAGGTCCTCCCCTGCTGGCAGACACGAGGTGATCAGGGGGCCTGCTTCCTTCCACAGGTCCCTGGCGGCTCTGCACTCCCAGAGCATGTGCCTCACCAACTCTTCTTGGCCGCAGCCTGGTCGGGGGCACGCGGATGTCCTCGCCATGCCCCGTGAGTGCATAACGGCCCTGACCGGGAGGATCTCGTGGGCGACCATCCAGGACAGGTCCCGATGCCGATTCAGGAGAGCAGGATGGGCCACGTTGCGCCAAACCGTTGTGGGCTCACCTATAGCGAGCCCGCGCACTGGACACACTGGTTCCCGATCCTGCACAAGAGAGAGAAGAGAGCGGTGTTTTGTTAAGACCGTGACTGTTTCTTTTTCCAGTTTAAAATGTCTTAAAAACTTCTGGAGCTGGACGTAGTGCGGGGGTAGCAGGAAAGAGACTGGGGCTCGCAGGTCGACTGGGATCAGCCTCAGAGTCCTGAGGTAAGATCCCAGCCAGAACCGTGCGAGGGCCTGGGTCTTGTTGTTGACCGGGGAGGTGGCAAGAGTCAGATGTAACGCTGTGTAGCGGCTGCCCAGGAACAAGTAGAGGTCAGGCAAGCCTTTCCCCCCCTTGGACCTGGGCCTCTTGACCACCTCCCTCCTCAGCCTCTCCCACTTTCCTCCCCACAGGAAGTAAAAAAGCATCCGCTCCAGGTCTAAAATACTCCTTCGAGGGGGGATAAAAACAGAACTGATTAATAAAAGCACAGGTAAAATCACAGCTTTAATGATTAAAACCTTGCCCTCAAAAGTCAGCTGTCGTAGTCCCCAAAAACCCAGTCTCTGTCTTACCGTCCCCAGGATTCCACTCCAGTTACCGCTCCCTCCTCCCCCCCGGTCAAACTTTACCCCCAGTACCCTTATGTCCGTCAGTTTAACTGTCAGAGGTAGTCTGGTCAAGTCTGGGTCTGCCCACGGTCCGAAGAATTGGGCCTCTGTCTTGTCTCTGTTCAGTCTCGCCCCAGAGGCTCGTCCGTACCAGTCAGTCCTGTCCAGAGTCCTGTCGACGGATAAAAGGTCGGTACATAAAATGTTGACGTCGTCCATGTAAAAGACGCACTTGGCGGTCATCCCCCCACTCCCCGGGATACCCACCCCACTGATCCCTTGGTCCCTTCTCAAGACCTGTGCCAGTGGTTCAATACAGGCCACGAACAGAAGGGGAGATAACGGACAGCCCTGACGGACGCCGCAGTGTACTCCCACTGCTTTTGACAGATGCCCATTTACAAGGATTTTGCTGGTGATGTCCCCGTACAGCAGTCCCACCCAAGCTAAGAACCTGTCCGGGAAACCCATTTTTTGCAGTACCTTAAAGAGGTACTGGTGCGAGACCCGATCAAAGGCTTTTTCAAAATCTAAATTTAGGACTACAAGCCGCATGTTTCTGTCTCTCGCATAACAGATGGCATCTCGGATCAGTATCAGGCTGTCCGTGATCTTCCTTCCGGGCACGGCACAGGTTTGGTCCGGGTGGATCACCTCCCCTAAAACAGAAGACATTCTGAGTGTTAAAACCTTGGTAAAAAGTTTACAATCAAAGTTTAAAAGGGTAATCGGTCTCCAGTTTTTCAGGTCCGTCCTGTCGTTTTTCTTGTGTAAAAGAGTCACGATCCCCACTCTAAAACTGTCGGGTATGTTATATAAATATTCATACACATAGCTCATATAAACAAAGACATTCCGTCGTAAGAACACATACACCCAGCCATAAGACTGACCCCCTCTTCCTTATATAAACACACATCTCATCTCCCTCTAACTGGCCGGTCCCAAGAGCAAAGAACTTTTGCTGTGCACCAATGGGGCCCGCTCTGGCTAGAGCAAGGCCCGCCTCCAACCCTCCGACCAGTCAAGAAGACCGAAACGACAAGACTCCACCTACTTTATTCTATGTATAAAAATGTATGTAACCATTGTATAGCTCTCTTTTTCACCTGGCTCCTTGCCGAGTTATGTGAACTAGGTCCGTGCACGTAAAACTGCGGGACAAGATATCTCTGACTCATTAAAACTGTCTTTTGTTACAACTGAAATCCACTCTGTCCAGCGTCCGTGATTTGGTCTCAACTCTCCAGTATTTGAACACTAACAAAATTGGTAGCAGAGTTTGGTTGTTCTTGAATTCGATCTATTATAAGTTAGTGTGAGAGGACGAGACTGATCACGGCTAAAAAATCAGACGGAAGAGTGACTTCCCCAGCCATTCATCTTGCCTCAGGAAATCTGATCGGAGCGCTCTATATAAAGGTGAGCAGAGCCCGTTATATCGAAATCTGCATATTGTATTATAGCCTAAACCAAATTTTGATCAGAAAGTACTGGGCGTGAGTATGAATCGGTGCCCAAATTTTTTACAGAAGAACCTAAGACATTGATTAAAGATATCTTGTTTTGTAAAAAAATATATATATATATTCTTATTAATGGGCCTATACTCAGTTATTTTAATAGGAATGTGTGAATTGTGATTGACCAATGTGTTAAATTCCTCCAGGGACCCTATTTGTTCTGAAATCTGCATAGAAAACTGTCCTAATTATATATGTATTGGGTTGTGTATAGAGGTGACGTTAAATAGTGGCTGTGTTTTAACACGTAATGGACACAATTATGGATGTTGGAAATTCAATGAGAATTTCATACGAATGAATGAATTATAGATGAACCGAATCTGCAAGTAAAAATGTCCTATTTTGATATGTTCTGTACTATCGAATAAGGTCTTGTGGAGGTGTGGTTATAGATGAACCGAATCTGCAAGTAAAAATGTCCTATTTTTGATACGTTCTATACTATCGAATAAGGTCTTGTGGAGGTGTGGTTATAGTTGAATTATGGATGAACCGGATCTGCAAGTAAAATCTCCTGTTGATACATATAACATCGAATAGGTCTTGTGGAGGTGTGGTTGGATTGAATGAATCTGCATGAAAAATGCCCTATTAAAAAAGCTGTGTATTATTTAATAGGTTTTGTAAGAGGTGTAGTCGAGTAGATACAGGATATGTAAGTTTGGCGTTCCACAAGACAGAGATCGGGAATGAGGTGGCTATTGCACATCAAACAATAAACATAATATGAACCAGAGTTGACATTCCATGATTTGGAGATGGGGGAAATTAAATTGAAAGAAACGTTTGTCGCGGAGTAGGTTGGGATAAGTAACTGGGCTATTAGGCACACGTGCTGATAGACAAAGCCACCTTAGTATCGAATGGCCGGGCAACTTTGATTGACAGCAGAATACTGATTTTCGTTTTTTTACATTCCTGTTGATATTGCCTAAAGTTTAAAATTATTCTGACAATTGCTATAGAATCGCTGGAATTTACTGATATAAGTTCATAAAGGAACTTACTGAATTGTTTCTAGAAAGTATTTAAATAAGCCGCCGAGCTTAGTACAGACTTTGTTTGACAGACGCTAAAAGCTACACACTGATTTTTGGGTTTTTCTATTCTATCCATATTTCCTAAAGATATAGAATTATTCTGACAATTGCTATAGAATCGCTCGAATTTACTGATATAAGTTCATAAAGGAATTTACCGAATTGTTTACAGAAAGTATTTAAATAATTCACTGAACAACTCTTAGTTGTCTAGAAATTCTATCTATATTTCCTAAAGAGCTAGAATTACTCTGAAAATTGTTATAGAACCGCATATATTCACTGATATATTGTTCCAAAAGGAAATCGCCGAATCATTTTTAGAAAATACCTAAACGAATCGCTGAACAAATTCAAATAAAATACGGGAGAAACAGACACGTGGCGGGCGTCACATACTGATAACCCCCTTTGTATGCGAGGGTGGGGGTAGAAGAGATAAGCCATTGCCAGTACAGCAGTATATCTAAGCATACAACGATAGAAATAAACACCACATAGTAAGGATTGAATATACCTAAATAACGCATTATACACATTATCAGACGAACTAGATAAAATGTCTGCAGCTACCACGCCCAAACTAAAATTCAATGAATATTTAGATCAGAGTATGATTGATAGAGCGGGAGGTAAAAAACAGTATGGGAAAGTGGAGAAAGTGTGGAAAGGATTACGGATAAGATGGACACAAGCAGGTTATTTTAGCGGAGGACCACCTACAGGGGGGAAACTCCAAGATATGCAGACAGAATTAGAGGACGCAGTAGAGCATGCAAAAGCGAGTGAGGCGGAGAGAAACAAGATACACAGGTTCAAAAAAGTAGGTACAACAGAGAGAGAGAGAGCGGAGGGGGAGCTCAAGATAGGTACATGGGCCATACAGGAGAGTAGGAGGGTGCTACCCAAAAACACACCAGACATGATGTGCGTGGCTATTGTGGCGTCGGGGGATGTTAAAGCTCCGCCTGAGAACTTGCCCACGGCTCCCCCTGTGGCCGTTTCTCCCTCACTATATCCACAATTGACAATGGAGGCAGTTCAGCCCCAGCCATACTCAAAGGGACAAAATCACCGGAGCCCGTCACACAACCCATTCCTGCCCAGGGCACCTCCCACAATACAGGCTCCAGTTCTGAGAATAGACCAAGGGGAGTTAAAAGGGGAAATTACCCTGGGGATAACGGCTGGCCATATGGTATGTGAACAGTTCGAAACTGGGATTCCAGGAGCAGGAGACCTCCCCCAGGAACGGAGGCCACAATGCTCCTCTGTGAACTCTCTCACCTCTGAAACCAGAGGACACCTACAAACAAGATTAGATTCAAACCACTTCTATCAGACGGATAGGGAGGACTGTCATCAGAACATGGATATCGAAAACGAAGAAGAAATTGACATGGTGCTCACCCCAGCTCCGATGGGAGCTCCAAACGTGACTAAGATGCAGGAGCTGCTGAAATCATCAATAGCTCGAGCTAAGGAACTCAGGGAGCTAATAGCTAACCAAGATAACAACAGAGAGGGAGCCTACCGTGTGGAAGGCATAATGAGAGGAACAGTAACCAAAGTTACCGAATCAATGGGGTCCGAAACACTCCGTAGATCCTCCAGAATTGCTGATAGAAGAGAGCGAGAGCAGGAGATGGCAGGACAGTACCCCCTGCGACCGACACCAGGTGATGCACACACTGTGGAGTACCAGCCCTGGAAAATGACTGATTTAACAACACTGATGGGACAGATGCCTAGCCTACATGGAGGAGCTTCAGCGTGGCTACTTCAACTGCAGACACTTACGTCAGGCCTGCAACTCTGCCTAGGAGACATGAAAGCACTTCTAGCAAGAGCCACCGACCACGGAACCATGGAGGCCCTCATGACAGCAGCTGACCTTGGATGGCGGGCCCCAACACTGCCCATAGACCACTTCCGTACCAGATTATGGGAAGTTCTACGGAGAGCATACCCTACAGAAAGAAACCATGCCACCTTATCCTCCTTCACAATCAACCTAGGTGAGCAACCTGCAGCATACCTGGACAGGGCTAAGACCACATGGAGATCGGTCCACGAAGAACCATTCGATCACACTGATACCACACTCAGCATGTGGAAGGAAATGGTGGTCAACGGGTGTCCTGGAGATGTTAAAACCAAACTCAGAGGAACGGTAGGGTTGATTGCACTTCCTCTGACCCAATTCAATACGCATGTGCACCACCATGTGACCCAGCACAACAAGGAAAGAGGGGGTGCTGAGAGCCAGGTGCAGTCCCTCCAGGTACAACTCCTGAAACTCCAATTGAAGGAAGCACAACAAGGAGAAAAACCTAAGAAACAGATGGTGGCGGAAGAAACGAAGGAGCCGGGAACCAAAACAGACATCTCCCAAATAGTGGCCCAGACTGTCGCTCAGATGATCCAACAGCAGGCAGCCTCACTCACGGCCACTAGGGGGGCCCAACCACCCCAATACCCTCCCCCACAGCAGTATATCCTGCAACAACAACACCCAGTATGGGCTCGACGGGGTCCCTACACTGGACAACACAGAGGGGGAAACTACCAGTGTTTTAACTGCGGAATTACCGGTCATTTTGCCAGAGATTGCATGAAACCACTCTCCCCGCAGCAACAGCAATGGAGAGCAAGAGGAAGTGGGGGAAACCCACCTCTGCAACATCAGCAACCAGGACCCACACCCATGCATCAGCAACAGCCAGCATACAACCACCCAGAATCTAGCCACATGCAGCAGGAGCAGCAAGATTACAACCAACCCTCCCACTTCAACACCTGATCACCCAGTAAGAATGATGAGGATGCCACTCCTGCCGATGACCACACTGTCTGAAGCCCAAGAAGTGTACTGGCTAAAATGCCTACCCACAGGGCCTGCCACCCCTCACATCCAGTTTAAGTTCAACCAACTGAAAGCTCAAATCTACACTCTGCACCCATATAAGACTCCCCAAGCTGAGATCCATTGCACACTCAATGCAACAGAAACTGATGACTGCCTCTACACTGCAGACTGGGACGAAGACATGATGCACCTGACCCCACCTATCAGGTGTTGTACCATTGGGTGTGGCCCAGAGGGGGTGGCAGCACCGGTCATCCTACGATCAAGGAACCTCCATGCACCCCTGGCCTGGACGGCTGAAGCATCAACAGCCATAGCACTCCTGAAAACAGATCTATCAGCGGCAGCAGCTCTGACTGCACCTGACTACAAGAACAAGTTCCATTTGGATGTTTCTGAAAGGGAAGGATTCACCTCATCCGTCCTATTCCAGAAACAAGAGGGGGAGAGAAGGGTCTTGATGTACTACTCTTCAAACTTGACCACATTGAGGTAGGACAGTCAACATGCTCCAGATACGTTGCTGCAGTAGCAAAAGCTATTGAAAAAACAGCTCACCTCGTGATGTCACCCTTCAATCAGCCATCATCCCTCAACCAGCATCGGCCAAATTAGCTGAAATCATCGGATTGACGCAGGTCCTCATCAGAGGAAAAGGAAAGACTGAATATCTATACAGACTCAGCCCATGCCCATGAAGCAGGCCACACTGATGGACCCAGAACTTTTATGAGAAACACATGGCCCCACACACGAAGGCAAACTAAAGACCCTCCAAAAAGGCCTCGCACATCTGGTGGCACCCTCACATAAAAAATATGACTGACTTATTTTATGACGATGATTTATTTTGTGACGAATGCAATGGTTGTGACAGACACAACCCAAAGAAACCATATCAAACACCAATGGGCTCATACGTAATACCTAATGCATGTTTTCAGGATATTAGTATAGACTACACCGACATGGGCCCCGAAAATTTATCTAAAGGCAAACTCTATCTCCTAGTCATAGTAGATAGGTTCTCCAAATGGGTGGAGGCAATAATAACAAAAGGGGAGGATGCTAGGTCAGTCTTTAAGTGGCTACAAACCAAACTAATACCCAGGTATGGCATCCCAAGACAAATCAAATTTGACAAATGGCTCACATTTAACAAACACCTGAGACAGGTGGAAGAAAGATTTGGCATAACCCACAGATTTGGATCTAAGTACAGGCCCCAATCCCAAAATCTGGTGGAACGTCAAACCAAAAGCAAAAGCTAAGATAGCTAAAGTATGTGCCTCATGGGATAATGACTGGTAGAGTCATGCATGGTCCACCAAGGGAGGGAGGTCATATGCCCGCCCTTGATGTACAACAAATTGTAATGTCTAATTATGTGAAAAAACTGACGGTTCTCTCTGCAGCACTCTCTACCCAGGTTCACAAGGTCCAGGAGGGGGAGCTGCCGGGGGACACGCCACTACTGAAGGTAAAGGTTGGTGACGGGGTGAGGGTTACAGTCCACAAGAGAAAGTGGCTGGAACCCAGGTGGACTGGACCGTACGAAGTGAAGGAGGTTACTTCACACTCAGTCCAGGTCAAAGGTAAATCAGGCACACCTTGGCACCGCCTTACACATTGCACCCCAGCCCCAATTCCTTCTAGAACACTGACTGAAGTCAGAGCTGATTTGAGCGGCCTAAATTCGATTCCAAATGAAGACACTCCTTCCTCAGGTGATGCGGCATCAAACTCCGCCTCCCCTGAGAAGGGAACCTCGCCCAGTTAGAGGGAAATTTCTCCCTCTCTGGGTGAGGCTGGGGATATCTGGTCCCTTATTTGTGATATTCCTACTGATATTTGGAGTAACCCTAGGACTTTCACATGGTTAATTGAACAACTATTTCACCCTGCCACATCACATACACCAACCCCTACACATGTCCCTAACTCCTTTCCTGATATCACTCCCTCCAATCACTCCCGTCCCAAACGTAGCACTACACCTACAGACCCACCATGCAAACCAGACAAGGTTAGGAGCACCACCTTATGTATACCCACGATTGCAACCGCCACCTTTCTGCTATAGTTTTCACGTCTAATAGACGTGAAGAGGGGGATTTGTTATATAAATATTCATACACATAGCTCATATAAACAAAGACATTCCGTCGTAAGAACACATACACCCAGCCATAAGACTGACCCCCTCTTCCTTATATAAACACACATCTCATCTCCCTCTAACTGGCCGGTCCCAAGAGCAAAGAACTTTTGCTGTGCACCAATGGGGCCCGCTCTGGCTAGAGCAAGGCCCGCCTCCAACCCTCCGACCAGTCAAGAAGACCGAAACGACAAGACTCCACCTACTTTATTCTATGTATAAAAATGTATGTAACCATTGTATAGCTCTCTTTTTCACCTGGCTCCTTGCCGAGTTATGTGAACTAGGTCCGTGCACGTAAAACTGCGGGACAAGATATCTCTGACTCATTAAAACTGTCTTTTGTTACAACTGAAATCCACTCTGTCCAGCGTCCGTGATTTGGTCTCAACTCTCCAGTATTTGAACACTAACAAAATTGGTAGCAGAGTTTGGTTGTTCTTGAATTCGATCTATTATAAGTTAGTGTGAGAGGACGAGACTGATCACGGCTAAAAAATCAGACGGAAGAGTGACTTCCCCAGCCATTCATCTTGCCTCAGGAAATCTGATCGGAGCGCTCTATATAAAGGTGAGCAGAGCCCGTTATATCGAAATCTGCATATTGTATTATAGCCTAAACCAAATTTTGATCAGAAAGTACTGGGCGTGAGTATGAATCGGTGCCCAAATTTTTTACAGAAGAACCTAAGACATTGATTAAAGATATCTTGTTTTGTAAAAAAATATATATATATATTCTTATTAATGGGCCTATACTCAGTTATTTTAATAGGAATGTGTGAATTGTGATTGACCAATGTGTTAAATTCCTCCAGGGACCCTATTTGTTCTGAAATCTGCATAGAAAACTGTCCTAATTATATATGTATTGGGTTGTGTATAGAGGTGACGTTAAATAGTGGCTGTGTTTTAACACGTAATGGACACAATTATGGATGTTGGAAATTCAATGAGAATTTCATACGAATGAATGAATTATAGATGAACCGAATCTGCAAGTAAAAATGTCCTATTTTGATATGTTCTGTACTATCGAATAAGGTCTTGTGGAGGTGTGGTTATAGATGAACCGAATCTGCAAGTAAAAATGTCCTATTTTTGATACGTTCTATACTATCGAATAAGGTCTTGTGGAGGTGTGGTTATAGTTGAATGATAGATGAGCCGAATCTGCAAGTAAAATCTCCTGTTGATACATATAACATCGAATAGGTCTTGTGGAGGTGTGGTTGGATTGAATGAATCTGCATGAAAAATGCCCTATTAAAAAAGCTGTGTATTATTTAATAGGTTTTGTAAGAGGTGTAGTCGAGTAGATACAGGATATGTAAGTTTGGCGTTCCACAAGACAGAGATCGGGAATGAGGTGGCTATTGCACATCAAACAATAAACATAATATGAACCAGAGTTGACATTCCATGATTTGGAGATGGGGGAAATTAAATTGAAAGAAACGTTTGTCGCGGAGTAGGTTGGGATAAGTAACTGGGCTATTAGGCACACGTGCTGATAGACAAAGCCACCTTAGTATCGAATGGCCGGGCAACTTTGATTGACAGCAGAATACTGATTTTCGTTTTTTTACATTCCTGTTGATATTGCCTAAAGTTTAAAATTATTCTGACAATTGCTATAGAATCGCTGGAATTTACTGATATAAGTTCATAAAGGAACTTACTGAATTGTTTCTAGAAAGTATTTAAATAAGCCGCCGAGCTTAGTACAGACTTTGTTTGACAGACGCTAAAAGCTACACACTGATTTTTGGGTTTTTCTATTCTATCCATATTTCCTAAAGATATAGAATTATTCTGACAATTGCTATAGAATCGCTCGAATTTACTGATATAAGTTCATAAAGGAATTTACCGAATTGTTTACAGAAAGTATTTAAATAATTCACTGAACAACTCTTAGTTGTCTAGAAATTCTATCTATATTTCCTAAAGAGCTAGAATTACTCTGAAAATTGTTATAGAACCGCATATATTCACTGATATATTGTTCCAAAAGGAAATCGCCGAATCATTTTTAGAAAATACCTAAACGAATCGCTGAACAAATTCAAATAAAATACGGGAGAAACAGACACGTGGCGGGCGTCACATACTGATAACCCCCTTTGTATGCGAGGGTGGGGGTAGAAGAGATAAGCCATTGCCAGTACAGCAGTATATCTAAGCATACAACGATAGAAATAAACACCACATAGTAAGGATTGAATATACCTAAATAACGCATTATACACATTATCAGACGAACTAGATAAAATGTCTGCAGCTACCACGCCCAAACTAAAATTCAATGAATATTTAGATCAGAGTATGATTGATAGAGCGGGAGGTAAAAAACAGTATGGGAAAGTGGAGAAAGTGTGGAAAGGATTACGGATAAGATGGACACAAGCAGGTTATTTTAGCGGAGGACCACCTACAGGGGGGAAACTCCAAGATATGCAGACAGAATTAGAGGACGCAGTAGAGCATGCAAAAGCGAGTGAGGCGGAGAGAAACAAGATACACAGGTTCAAAAAAGTAGGTACAACAGAGAGAGAGAGAGCGGAGGGGGAGCTCAAGATAGGTACATGGGCCATACAGGAGAGTAGGAGGGTGCTACCCAAAAACACACCAGACATGATGTGCGTGGCTATTGTGGCGTCGGGGGATGTTAAAGCTCCGCCTGAGAACTTGCCCACGGCTCCCCCTGTGGCCGTTTCTCCCTCACTATATCCACAATTGACAATGGAGGCAGTTCAGCCCCAGCCATACTCAAAGGGACAAAATCACCGGAGCCCGTCACACAACCCATTCCTGCCCAGGGCACCTCCCACAATACAGGCTCCAGTTCTGAGAATAGACCAAGGGGAGTTAAAAGGGGAAATTACCCTGGGGATAACGGCTGGCCATATGGTATGTGAACAGTTCGAAACTGGGATTCCAGGAGCAGGAGACCTCCCCCAGGAACGGAGGCCACAATGCTCCTCTGTGAACTCTCTCACCTCTGAAACCAGAGGACACCTACAAACAAGATTAGATTCAAACCACTTCTATCAGACGGATAGGGAGGACTGTCATCAGAACATGGATATCGAAAACGAAGAAGAAATTGACATGGTGCTCACCCCAGCTCCGATGGGAGCTCCAAACGTGACTAAGATGCAGGAGCTGCTGAAATCATCAATAGCTCGAGCTAAGGAACTCAGGGAGCTAATAGCTAACCAAGATAACAACAGAGAGGGAGCCTACCGTGTGGAAGGCATAATGAGAGGAACAGTAACCAAAGTTACCGAATCAATGGGGTCCGAAACACTCCGTAGATCCTCCAGAATTGCTGATAGAAGAGAGCGAGAGCAGGAGATGGCAGGACAGTACCCCCTGCGACCGACACCAGGTGATGCACACACTGTGGAGTACCAGCCCTGGAAAATGACTGATTTAACAACACTGATGGGACAGATGCCTAGCCTACATGGAGGAGCTTCAGCGTGGCTACTTCAACTGCAGACACTTACGTCAGGCCTGCAACTCTGCCTAGGAGACATGAAAGCACTTCTAGCAAGAGCCACCGACCACGGAACCATGGAGGCCCTCATGACAGCAGCTGACCTTGGATGGCGGGCCCCAACACTGCCCATAGACCACTTCCGTACCAGATTATGGGAAGTTCTACGGAGAGCATACCCTACAGAAAGAAACCATGCCACCTTATCCTCCTTCACAATCAACCTAGGTGAGCAACCTGCAGCATACCTGGACAGGGCTAAGACCACATGGAGATCGGTCCACGAAGAACCATTCGATCACACTGATACCACACTCAGCATGTGGAAGGAAATGGTGGTCAACGGGTGTCCTGGAGATGTTAAAACCAAACTCAGAGGAACGGTAGGGTTGATTGCACTTCCTCTGACCCAATTCAATACGCATGTGCACCACCATGTGACCCAGCACAACAAGGAAAGAGGGGGTGCTGAGAGCCAGGTGCAGTCCCTCCAGGTACAACTCCTGAAACTCCAATTGAAGGAAGCACAACAAGGAGAAAAACCTAAGAAACAGATGGTGGCGGAAGAAACGAAGGAGCCGGGAACCAAAACAGACATCTCCCAAATAGTGGCCCAGACTGTCGCTCAGATGATCCAACAGCAGGCAGCCTCACTCACGGCCACTAGGGGGGCCCAACCACCCCAATACCCTCCCCCACAGCAGTATATCCTGCAACAACAACACCCAGTATGGGCTCGACGGGGTCCCTACACTGGACAACACAGAGGGGGAAACTACCAGTGTTTTAACTGCGGAATTACCGGTCATTTTGCCAGAGATTGCATGAAACCACTCTCCCCGCAGCAACAGCAATGGAGAGCAAGAGGAAGTGGGGGAAACCCACCTCTGCAACATCAGCAACCAGGACCCACACCCATGCATCAGCAACAGCCAGCATACAACCACCCAGAATCTAGCCACATGCAGCAGGAGCAGCAAGATTACAACCAACCCTCCCACTTCAACACCTGATCACCCAGTAAGAATGATGAGGATGCCACTCCTGCCGATGACCACACTGTCTGAAGCCCAAGAAGTGTACTGGCTAAAATGCCTACCCACAGGGCCTGCCACCCCTCACATCCAGTTTAAGTTCAACCAACTGAAAGCTCAAATCTACACTCTGCACCCATATAAGACTCCCCAAGCTGAGATCCATTGCACACTCAATGCAACAGAAACTGATGACTGCCTCTACACTGCAGACTGGGACGAAGACATGATGCACCTGACCCCACCTATCAGGTGTTGTACCATTGGGTGTGGCCCAGAGGGGGTGGCAGCACCGGTCATCCTACGATCAAGGAACCTCCATGCACCCCTGGCCTGGACGGCTGAAGCATCAACAGCCATAGCACTCCTGAAAACAGATCTATCAGCGGCAGCAGCTCTGACTGCACCTGACTACAAGAACAAGTTCCATTTGGATGTTTCTGAAAGGGAAGGATTCACCTCATCCGTCCTATTCCAGAAACAAGAGGGGGAGAGAAGGGTCTTGATGTACTACTCTTCAAACTTGACCACATTGAGGTAGGACAGTCAACATGCTCCAGATACGTTGCTGCAGTAGCAAAAGCTATTGAAAAAACAGCTCACCTCGTGATGTCACCCTTCAATCAGCCATCATCCCTCAACCAGCATCGGCCAAATTAGCTGAAATCATCGGATTGACGCAGGTCCTCATCAGAGGAAAAGGAAAGACTGAATATCTATACAGACTCAGCCCATGCCCATGAAGCAGGCCACACTGATGGACCCAGAACTTTTATGAGAAACACATGGCCCCACACACGAAGGCAAACTAAAGACCCTCCAAAAAGGCCTCGCACATCTGGTGGCACCCTCACATAAAAAATATGACTGACTTATTTTATGACGATGATTTATTTTGTGACGAATGCAATGGTTGTGACAGACACAACCCAAAGAAACCATATCAAACACCAATGGGCTCATACGTAATACCTAATGCATGTTTTCAGGATATTAGTATAGACTACACCGACATGGGCCCCGAAAATGTATCTAAAGGCAAACTCTATCTCCTAGTCATAGTAGATAGGTTCTCCAAATGGGTGGAGGCAATAATAACAAAAGGGGAGGATGCTAGGTCAGTCTTTAAGTGGCTACAAACCAAACTAATACCCAGGTATGGCATCCCAAGACAAATCAAATTTGACAAATGGCTCACATTTAACAAACACCTGAGACAGGTGGAAGAAAGATTTGGCATAACCCACAGATTTGGATCTAAGTACAGGCCCCAATCCCAAAATCTGGTGGAACGTCAAACCAAAAGCAAAAGCTAAGATAGCTAAAGTATGTGCCTCATGGGATAATGACTGGTAGAGTCATGCATGGTCCACCAAGGGAGGGAGGTCATATGCCCGCCCTTGATGTACAACAAATTGTAATGTCTAATTATGTGAAAAAACTGACGGTTCTCTCTGCAGCACTCTCTACCCAGGTTCACAAGGTCCAGGAGGGGGAGCTGCCGGGGGACACGCCACTACTGAAGGTAAAGGTTGGTGACGGGGTGAGGGTTACAGTCCACAAGAGAAAGTGGCTGGAACCCAGGTGGACTGGACCGTACGAAGTGAAGGAGGTTACTTCACACTCAGTCCAGGTCAAAGGTAAATCAGGCACACCTTGGCACCGCCTTACACATTGCACCCCAGCCCCAATTCCTTCTAGAACACTGACTGAAGTCAGAGCTGATTTGAGCGGCCTAAATTCGATTCCAAATGAAGACACTCCTTCCTCAGGTGATGCGGCATCAAACTCCGCCTCCCCTGAGAAGGGAACCTCGCCCAGTTAGAGGGAAATTTCTCCCTCTCTGGGTGAGGCTGGGGATATCTGGTCCCTTATTTGTGATATTCCTACTGATATTTGGAGTAACCCTAGGACTTTCACATGGTTAATTGAACAACTATTTCACCCTGCCACATCACATACACCAACCCCTACACATGTCCCTAACTCCTTTCCTGATATCACTCCCTCCAATCACTCCCGTCCCAAACGTAGCACTACACCTACAGACCCACCATGCAAACCAGACAAGGTTAGGAGCACCACCTTATGTATACCCACGATTGCAACCGCCACCTTTCTGCTATAGTTTTCACGTCTAATAGACGTGAAGAGGGGGATTTGTTATATAAATATTCATACACATAGCTCATATAAACAAAGACATTCCGTCGTAAGAACACATACACCCAGCCATAAGACTGACCCCCTCTTCCTTATATAAACACACATCTCATCTCCCTCTAACTGGCCGGTCCCAAGAGCAAAGAACTTTTGCTGTGCACCAATGGGGCCCGCTCTGGCTAGAGCAAGGCCCGCCTCCAACCCTCCGACCAGTCAAGAAGACCGAAACGACAAGACTCCACCTACTTTATTCTATGTATAAAAATGTATGTAACCATTGTATAGCTCTCTTTTTCACCTGGCTCCTTGCCGAGTTATGTGAACTAGGTCCGTGCACGTAAAACTGCGGGACAAGATATCTCTGACTCATTAAAACTGTCTTTTGTTACAACTGAAATCCACTCTGTCCAGCGTCCGTGATTTGGTCTCAACTCTCCAGTATTTGAACACTAACAAAATTGGTAGCAGAGTTTGGTTGTTCTTGAATTCGATCTATTATAAGTTAGTGTGAGAGGACGAGACTGATCACGGCTAAAAAATCAGACGGAAGAGTGACTTCCCCAGCCATTCATCTTGCCTCAGGAAATCTGATCGGAGCGCTCTATATAAAGGTGAGCAGAGCCCGTTATATCGAAATCTGCATATTGTATTATAGCCTAAACCAAATTTTGATCAGAAAGTACTGGGCGTGAGTATGAATCGGTGCCCAAATTTTTTACAGAAGAACCTAAGACATTGATTAAAGATATCTTGTTTTGTAAAAAAATATATATATATATTCTTATTAATGGGCCTATACTCAGTTATTTTAATAGGAATGTGTGAATTGTGATTGACCAATGTGTTAAATTCCTCCAGGGACCCTATTTGTTCTGAAATCTGCATAGAAAACTGTCCTAATTATATATGTATTGGGTTGTGTATAGAGGTGACGTTAAATAGTGGCTGTGTTTTAACACGTAATGGACACAATTATGGATGTTGGAAATTCAATGAGAATTTCATACGAATGAATGAATTATAGATGAACCGAATCTGCAAGTAAAAATGTCCTATTTTGATATGTTCTGTACTATCGAATAAGGTCTTGTGGAGGTGTGGTTATAGATGAACCGAATCTGCAAGTAAAAATGTCCTATTTTTGATACGTTCTATACTATCGAATAAGGTCTTGTGGAGGTGTGGTTATAGTTGAATTATGGATGAACCGGATCTGCAAGTAAAATCTCCTGTTGATACATATAACATCGAATAGGTCTTGTGGAGGTGTGGTTGGATTGAATGAATCTGCATGAAAAATGCCCTATTAAAAAAGCTGTGTATTATTTAATAGGTTTTGTAAGAGGTGTAGTCGAGTAGATACAGGATATGTAAGTTTGGCGTTCCACAAGACAGAGATCGGGAATGAGGTGGCTATTGCACATCAAACAATAAACATAATATGAACCAGAGTTGACATTCCATGATTTGGAGATGGGGGAAATTAAATTGAAAGAAACGTTTGTCGCGGAGTAGGTTGGGATAAGTAACTGGGCTATTAGGCACACGTGCTGATAGACAAAGCCACCTTAGTATCGAATGGCCGGGCAACTTTGATTGACAGCAGAATACTGATTTTCGTTTTTTTACATTCCTGTTGATATTGCCTAAAGTTTAAAATTATTCTGACAATTGCTATAGAATCGCTGGAATTTACTGATATAAGTTCATAAAGGAACTTACTGAATTGTTTCTAGAAAGTATTTAAATAAGCCGCCGAGCTTAGTACAGACTTTGTTTGACAGACGCTAAAAGCTACACACTGATTTTTGGGTTTTTCTATTCTATCCATATTTCCTAAAGATATAGAATTATTCTGACAATTGCTATAGAATCGCTCGAATTTACTGATATAAGTTCATAAAGGAATTTACCGAATTGTTTACAGAAAGTATTTAAATAATTCACTGAACAACTCTTAGTTGTCTAGAAATTCTATCTATATTTCCTAAAGAGCTAGAATTACTCTGAAAATTGTTATAGAACCGCATATATTCACTGATATATTGTTCCAAAAGGAAATCGCCGAATCATTTTTAGAAAATACCTAAACGAATCGCTGAACAAATTCAAATAAAATACGGGAGAAACAGACACGTGGCGGGCGTCACATACTGATAACCCCCTTTGTATGCGAGGGTGGGGGTAGAAGAGATAAGCCATTGCCAGTACAGCAGTATATCTAAGCATACAACGATAGAAATAAACACCACATAGTAAGGATTGAATATACCTAAATAACGCATTATACACATTATCAGACGAACTAGATAAAATGTCTGCAGCTACCACGCCCAAACTAAAATTCAATGAATATTTAGATCAGAGTATGATTGATAGAGCGGGAGGTAAAAAACAGTATGGGAAAGTGGAGAAAGTGTGGAAAGGATTACGGATAAGATGGACACAAGCAGGTTATTTTAGCGGAGGACCACCTACAGGGGGGAAACTCCAAGATATGCAGACAGAATTAGAGGACGCAGTAGAGCATGCAAAAGCGAGTGAGGCGGAGAGAAACAAGATACACAGGTTCAAAAAAGTAGGTACAACAGAGAGAGAGAGAGCGGAGGGGGAGCTCAAGATAGGTACATGGGCCATACAGGAGAGTAGGAGGGTGCTACCCAAAAACACACCAGACATGATGTGCGTGGCTATTGTGGCGTCGGGGGATGTTAAAGCTCCGCCTGAGAACTTGCCCACGGCTCCCCCTGTGGCCGTTTCTCCCTCACTATATCCACAATTGACAATGGAGGCAGTTCAGCCCCAGCCATACTCAAAGGGACAAAATCACCGGAGCCCGTCACACAACCCATTCCTGCCCAGGGCACCTCCCACAATACAGGCTCCAGTTCTGAGAATAGACCAAAGGGAGTTAAAAGGGGAAATTACCCTGGGGATAACGGCTGGCCATATGGTATGTGAACAGTTCGAAACTGGGATTCCAGGAGCAGGAGACCTCCCCCAGGAACGGAGGCCACAATGCTCCTCTGTGAACTCTCTCACCTCTGAAACCAGAGGACACCTACAAACAAGATTAGATTCAAACCACTTCTATCAGACGGATAGGGAGGACTGTCATCAGAACATGGATATCGAAAACGAAGAAGAAATTGACATGGTGCTCACCCCAGCTCCGATGGGAGCTCCAAACGTGACTAAGATGCAGGAGCTGCTGAAATCATCAATAGCTCGAGCTAAGGAACTCAGGGAGCTAATAGCTAACCAAGATAACAACAGAGAGGGAGCCTACCGTGTGGAAGGCATAATGAGAGGAACAGTAACCAAAGTTACCGAATCAATGGGGTCCGAAACACTCCGTAGATCCTCCAGAATTGCTGATAGAAGAGAGCGAGAGCAGGAGATGGCAGGACAGTACCCCCTGCGACCGACACCAGGTGATGCACACACTGTGGAGTACCAGCCCTGGAAAATGACTGATTTAACAACACTGATGGGACAGATGCCTAGCCTACATGGAGGAGCTTCAGCGTGGCTACTTCAACTGCAGACACTTACGTCAGGCCTGCAACTCTGCCTAGGAGACATGAAAGCACTTCTAGCAAGAGCCACCGACCACGGAACCATGGAGGCCCTCATGACAGCAGCTGACCTTGGATGGCGGGCCCCAACACTGCCCATAGACCACTTCCGTACCAGATTATGGGAAGTTCTACGGAGAGCATACCCTACAGAAAGAAACCATGCCACCTTATCCTCCTTCACAATCAACCCAGGTGAGCAACCTGCAGCATACCTGGACAGGGCTAAGACCACATGGAGATCGGTCCACGAAGAACCATTCGATCACACTGATACCACACTCAGCATGTGGAAGGAAATGGTGGTCAACGGGTGTCCTGGAGATGTTAAAACCAAACTCAGAGGAACGGTAGGGTTGATTGCACTTCCTCTGACCCAATTCAATACGCATGTGCACCACCATGTGACCCAGCACAACAAGGAAAGAGGGGGTGCTGAGAGCCAGGTGCAGTCCCTCCAGGTACAACTCCTGAAACTCCAATTGAAGGAAGCACAACAAGGAGAAAAACCTAAGAAACAGATGGTGGCGGAAGAAACAAAGGAGCCGGGAACCAAAACAGACATCTCCCAAATAGTGGCCCAGACTGTCGCTCAGATGATCCAACAGCAGGCAGCCTCACTCACGGCCACTAGGGGGGCCCAACCACCCCAATACCCTCCCCCACAGCAGTATATCCTGCAACAACAACACCCAGTATGGGCTCGACGGGGTCCCTACACTGGACAACACAGAGGGGGAAACTACCAGTGTTTTAACTGCGGAATTACCGGTCATTTTGCCAGAGATTGCATGAAACCACTCTCCCCGCAGCAACAGCAATGGAGAGCAAGAGGAAGTGGGGGAAACCCACCTCTGCAACATCAGCAACCAGGACCCACACCCATGCATCAGCAACAGCCAGCATACAACCACCCAGAATCTAGCCACATGCAGCAGGAGCAGCAAGATTACAACCAACCCTCCCACTTCAACACCTGATCACCCAGTAAGAATGATGAGGATGCCACTCCTGCCGATGACCACACTGTCTGAAGCCCAAGAAGTGTACTGGCTAAAATGCCTACCCACAGGGCCTGCCACCCCTCACATCCAGTTTAAGTTCAACCAACTGAAAGCTCAAATCTACACTCTGCACCCATATAAGACTCCCCAAGCTGAGATCCATTGCACACTCAATGCAACAGAAACTGATGACTGCCTCTACACTGCAGACTGGGACGAAGACATGATGCACCTGACCCCACCTATCAGGTGTTGTACCATTGGGTGTGGCCCAGAGGGGGTGGCAGCACCGGTCATCCTACGATCAAGGAACCTCCATGCACCCCTGGCCTGGACGGCTGAAGCATCAACAGCCATAGCACTCCTGAAAACAGATCTATCAGCGGCAGCAGCTCTGACTGCACCTGACTACAAGAACAAGTTCCATTTGGATGTTTCTGAAAGGGAAGGATTCACCTCATCCGTCCTATTCCAGAAACAAGAGGGGGAGAGAAGGGTCTTGATGTACTACTCTTCAAACTTGACCACATTGAGGTAGGACAGTCAACATGCTCCAGATACGTTGCTGCAGTAGCAAAAGCTATTGAAAAAACAGCTCACCTCGTGATGTCACCCTTCAATCAGCCATCATCCCTCAACCAGCATCGGCCAAATTAGCTGAAATCATCGGATTGACGCAGGTCCTCATCAGAGGAAAAGGAAAGACTGAATATCTATACAGACTCAGCCCATGCCCATGAAGCAGGCCACACTGATGGACCCAGAACTTTTATGAGAAACACATGGCCCCACACACGAAGGCAAACTAAAGACCCTCCAAAAAGGCCTCGCACATCTGGTGGCACCCTCACATAAAAAATATGACTGACTTATTTTATGACGATGATTTATTTTGTGACGAATGCAATGGTTGTGACAGACACAACCCAAAGAAACCATATCAAACACCAATGGGCTCATACGTAATACCTAATGCATGTTTTCAGGATATTAGTATAGACTACACCGACATGGGCCCCGAAAATGTATCTAAAGGCAAACTCTATCTCCTAGTCATAGTAGATAGGTTCTCCAAATGGGTGGAGGCAATAATAACAAAAGGGGAGGATGCTAGGTCAGTCTTTAAGTGGCTACAAACCAAACTAATACCCAGGTATGGCATCCCAAGACAAATCAAATTTGACAAATGGCTCACATTTAACAAACACCTGAGACAGGTGGAAGAAAGATTTGGCATAACCCACAGATTTGGATCTAAGTACAGGCCCCAATCCCAAAATCTGGTGGAACGTCAAACCAAAAGCAAAAGCTAAGATAGCTAAAGTATGTGCCTCATGGGATAATGACTGGTAGAGTCATGCATGGTCCACCAAGGGAGGGAGGTCATATGCCCGCCCTTGATGTACAACAAATTGTAATGTCTAATTATGTGAAAAAACTGACGGTTCTCTCTGCAGCACTCTCTACCCAGGTTCACAAGGTCCAGGAGGGGGAGCTGCCGGGGGACACGCCACTACTGAAGGTAAAGGTTGGTGACGGGGTGAGGGTTACAGTCCACAAGAGAAAGTGGCTGGAACCCAGGTGGACTGGACCGTACGAAGTGAAGGAGGTTACTTCACACTCAGTCCAGGTCAAAGGTAAATCAGGCACACCTTGGCACCGCCTTACACATTGCACCCCAGCCCCAATTCCTTCTAGAACACTGACTGAAGTCAGAGCTGATTTGAGCGGCCTAAATTCGATTCCAAATGAAGACACTCCTTCCTCAGGTGATGCGGCATCAAACTCCGCCTCCCCTGAGAAGGGAACCTCGCCCAGTTAGAGGGAAATTTCTCCCTCTCTGGGTGAGGCTGGGGATATCTGGTCCCTTATTTGTGATATTCCTACTGATATTTGGAGTAACCCTAGGACTTTCACATGGTTAATTGAACAACTATTTCACCCTGCCACATCACATACACCAACCCCTACACATGTCCCTAACTCCTTTCCTGATATCACTCCCTCCAATCACTCCCGTCCCAAACGTAGCACTACACCTACAGACCCACCATGCAAACCAGACAAGGTTAGGAGCACCACCTTATGTATACCCACGATTGCAACCGCCACCTTTCTGCTATAGTTTTCACGTCTAATAGACGTGAAGAGGGGGATTTATATAACCGTAAGAACACATACACCCAGCCATAAGACTGACCCCCTCTTCCTTATATAAACACACATCTCATCTCCCTCTAACTGGCCGGTCCCAAGAGCAAAGAACTTTTGCTGTGCACCAATGGGGCCCGCTCTGGCTAGAGCAAGGCCCGCCTCCAACCCTCCGACCAGTCAAGAAGACCGAAACGACAAGACTCCACCTACTTTATTCTATGTATAAAAATGTATGTAACCATTGTATAGCTCTCTTTTTCACCTGGCTCCTTGCCGAGTTATGTGAACTAGGTCCGTGCACGTAAAACTGCGGGACAAGATATCTCTGACTCATTAAAACTGTCTTTTGTTACAACTGAAATCCACTCTGTCCAGCGTCCGTGATTTGGTCTCAACTCTCCAGTATTTGAACACTAACAAAATTGGTAGCAGAGTTTGGTTGTTCTTGAATTCGATCTATTATAAGTTAGTGTGAGAGGACGAGACTGATCACGGCTAAAAAATCAGACGGAAGAGTGACTTCCCCAGCCATTCATCTTGCCTCAGGAAATCTGATCGGAGCGCTCTATATAAAGGTGAGCAGAGCCCGTTATATCGAAATCTGCATATTGTATTATAGCCTAAACCAAATTTTGATCAGAAAGTACTGGGCGTGAGTATGAATCGGTGCCCAAATTTTTTACAGAAGAACCTAAGACATTGATTAAAGATATCTTGTTTTGTAAAAAAAAATATATATATATTCTTATTAATGGGCCTATACTCAGTTATTTTAATAGGAATGTGTGAATTGTGATTGACCAATGTGTTAAATTCCTCCAGGGACCCTATTTGTTCTGAAATCTGCATAGAAAACTGTCCTAATTATATATGTATTGGGTTGTGTATAGAGGTGACGTTAAATAGTGGCTGTGTTTTAACACGTAATGGACACAATTATGGATGTTGGAAATTCAATGAGAATTTCATACGAATGAATGAATTATAGATGAACCGAATCTGCAAGTAAAAATGTCCTATTTTGATATGTTCTGTACTATCGAATAAGGTCTTGTGGAGGTGTGGTTATAGATGAACCGAATCTGCAAGTAAAAATGTCCTATTTTTGATACGTTCTATACTATCGAATAAGGTCTTGTGGAGGTGTGGTTATAGTTGAATTATGGATGAACCGGATCTGCAAGTAAAATCTCCTGTTGATACATATAACATCGAATAGGTCTTGTGGAGGTGTGGTTGGATTGAATGAATCTGCATGAAAAATGCCCTATTAAAAAAGCTGTGTATTATTTAATAGGTTTTGTAAGAGGTGTAGTCGAGTAGATACAGGATATGTAAGTTTGGCGTTCCACAAGACAGAGATCGGGAATGAGGTGGCTATTGCACATCAAACAATAAACATAATATGAACCAGAGTTGACATTCCATGATTTGGAGATGGGGGAAATTAAATTGAAAGAAACGTTTGTCGCGGAGTAGGTTGGGATAAGTAACTGGGCTATTAGGCACACGTGCTGATAGACAAAGCCACCTTAGTATCGAATGGCCGGGCAACTTTGATTGACAGCAGAATACTGATTTTCGTTTTTTTACATTCCTGTTGATATTGCCTAAAGTTTAAAATTATTCTGACAATTGCTATAGAATCGCTGGAATTTACTGATATAAGTTCATAAAGGAACTTACTGAATTGTTTCTAGAAAGTATTTAAATAAGCCGCCGAGCTTAGTACAGACTTTGTTTGACAGACGCTAAAAGCTACACACTGATTTTTGGGTTTTTCTATTCTATCCATATTTCCTAAAGATATAGAATTATTCTGACAATTGCTATAGAATCGCTCGAATTTACTGATATAAGTTCATAAAGGAATTTACCGAATTGTTTACAGAAAGTATTTAAATAATTCACTGAACAACTCTTAGTTGTCTAGAAATTCTATCTATATTTCCTAAAGAGCTAGAATTACTCTGAAAATTGTTATAGAACCGCATATATTCACTGATATATTGTTCCAAAAGGAAATCGCCGAATCATTTTTAGAAAATACCTAAACGAATCGCTGAACAAATTCAAATAAAATACGGGAGAAACAGACACGTGGCGGGCGTCACATACTGATAACCCCCTTTGTATGCGAGGGTGGGGGTAGAAGAGATAAGCCATTGCCAGTACAGCAGTATATCTAAGCATACAACGATAGAAATAAACACCACATAGTAAGGATTGAATATACCTAAATAACGCATTATACACATTATCAGACGAACTAGATAAAATGTCTGCAGCTACCACGCCCAAACTAAAATTCAATGAATATTTAGATCAGAGTATGATTGATAGAGCGGGAGGTAAAAAACAGTATGGGAAAGTGGAGAAAGTGTGGAAAGGATTACGGATAAGATGGACACAAGCAGGTTATTTTAGCGGAGGACCACCTACAGGGGGGAAACTCCAAGATATGCAGACAGAATTAGAGGACGCAGTAGAGCATGCAAAAGCGAGTGAGGCGGAGAGAAACAAGATACACAGGTTCAAAAAAGTAGGTACAACAGAGAGAGAGAGAGCGGAGGGGGAGCTCAAGATAGGTACATGGGCCATACAGGAGAGTAGGAGGGTGCTACCCAAAAACACACCAGACATGATGTGCGTGGCTATTGTGGCGTCGGGGGATGTTAAAGCTCCGCCTGAGAACTTGCCCACGGCTCCCCCTGTGGCCGTTTCTCCCTCACTATATCCACAATTGACAATGGAGGCAGTTCAGCCCCAGCCATACTCAAAGGGACAAAATCACCGGAGCCCGTCACACAACCCATTCCTGCCCAGGGCACCTCCCACAATACAGGCTCCAGTTCTGAGAATAGACCAAGGGGAGTTAAAAGGGGAAATTACCCTGGGGATAACGGCTGGCCATATGGTATGTGAACAGTTCGAAACTGGGATTCCAGGAGCAGGAGACCTCCCCCAGGAACGGAGGCCACAATGCTCCTCTGTGAACTCTCTCACCTCTGAAACCAGAGGACACCTACAAACAAGATTAGATTCAAACCACTTCTATCAGACGGATAGGGAGGACTGTCATCAGAACATGGATATCGAAAACGAAGAAGAAATTGACATGGTGCTCACCCCAGCTCCGATGGGAGCTCCAAACGTGACTAAGATGCAGGAGCTGCTGAAATCATCAATAGCTCGAGCTAAGGAACTCAGGGAGCTAATAGCTAACCAAGATAACAACAGAGAGGGAGCCTACCGTGTGGAAGGCATAATGAGAGGAACAGTAACCAAAGTTACCGAATCAATGGGGTCCGAAACACTCCGTAGATCCTCCAGAATTGCTGATAGAAGAGAGCGAGAGCAGGAGATGGCAGGACAGTACCCCCTGCGACCGACACCAGGTGATGCACACACTGTGGAGTACCAGCCCTGGAAAATGACTGATTTAACAACACTGATGGGACAGATGCCTAGCCTACATGGAGGAGCTTCAGCGTGGCTACTTCAACTGCAGACACTTACGTCAGGCCTGCAACTCTGCCTAGGAGACATGAAAGCACTTCTAGCAAGAGCCACCGACCACGGAACCATGGAGGCCCTCATGACAGCAGCTGACCTTGGATGGCGGGCCCCAACACTGCCCATAGACCACTTCCGTACCAGATTATGGGAAGTTCTACGGAGAGCATACCCTACAGAAAGAAACCATGCCACCTTATCCTCCTTCACAATCAACCTAGGTGAGCAACCTGCAGCATACCTGGACAGGGCTAAGACCACATGGAGATCGGTCCACGAAGAACCATTCGATCACACTGATACCACACTCAGCATGTGGAAGGAAATGGTGGTCAACGGGTGTCCTGGAGATGTTAAAACCAAACTCAGAGGAACGGTAGGGTTGATTGCACTTCCTCTGACCCAATTCAATACGCATGTGCACCACCATGTGACCCAGCACAACAAGGAAAGAGGGGGTGCTGAGAGCCAGGTGCAGTCCCTCCAGGTACAACTCCTGAAACTCCAATTGAAGGAAGCACAACAAGGAGAAAAACCTAAGAAACAGATGGTGGCGGAAGAAACGAAGGAGCCGGGAACCAAAACAGACATCTCCCAAATAGTGGCCCAGACTGTCGCTCAGATGATCCAACAGCAGGCAGCCTCACTCACGGCCACTAGGGGGGCCCAACCACCCCAATACCCTCCCCCACAGCAGTATATCCTGCAACAACAACACCCAGTATGGGCTCGACGGGGTCCCTACACTGGACAACACAGAGGGGGAAACTACCAGTGTTTTAACTGCGGAATTACCGGTCATTTTGCCAGAGATTGCATGAAACCACTCTCCCCGCAGCAACAGCAATGGAGAGCAAGAGGAAGTGGGGGAAACCCACCTCTGCAACATCAGCAACCAGGACCCACACCCATGCATCAGCAACAGCCAGCATACAACCACCCAGAATCTAGCCACATGCAGCAGGAGCAGCAAGATTACAACCAACCCTCCCACTTCAACACCTGATCACCCAGTAAGAATGATGAGGATGCCACTCCTGCCGATGACCACACTGTCTGAAGCCCAAGAAGTGTACTGGCTAAAATGCCTACCCACAGGGCCTGCCACCCCTCACATCCAGTTTAAGTTCAACCAACTGAAAGCTCAAATCTACACTCTGCACCCATATAAGACTCCCCAAGCTGAGATCCATTGCACACTCAATGCAACAGAAACTGATGACTGCCTCTACACTGCAGACTGGGACGAAGACATGATGCACCTGACCCCACCTATCAGGTGTTGTACCATTGGGTGTGGCCCAGAGGGGGTGGCAGCACCGGTCATCCTACGATCAAGGAACCTCCATGCACCCCTGGCCTGGACGGCTGAAGCATCAACAGCCATAGCACTCCTGAAAACAGATCTATCAGCGGCAGCAGCTCTGACTGCACCTGACTACAAGAACAAGTTCCATTTGGATGTTTCTGAAAGGGAAGGATTCACCTCATCCGTCCTATTCCAGAAACAAGAGGGGGAGAGAAGGGTCTTGATGTACTACTCTTCAAACTTGACCACATTGAGGTAGGACAGTCAACATGCTCCAGATACGTTGCTGCAGTAGCAAAAGCTATTGAAAAAACAGCTCACCTCGTGATGTCACCCTTCAATCAGCCATCATCCCTCAACCAGCATCGGCCAAATTAGCTGAAATCATCGGATTGACGCAGGTCCTCATCAGAGGAAAAGGAAAGACTGAATATCTATACAGACTCAGCCCATGCCCATGAAGCAGGCCACACTGATGGACCCAGAACTTTTATGAGAAACACATGGCCCCACACACGAAGGCAAACTAAAGACCCTCCAAAAAGGCCTCGCACATCTGGTGGCACCCTCACATAAAAAATATGACTGACTTATTTTATGACGATGATTTATTTTGTGACGAATGCAATGGTTGTGACAGACACAACCCAAAGAAACCATATCAAACACCAATGGGCTCATACGTAATACCTAATGCATGTTTTCAGGATATTAGTATAGACTACACCGACATGGGCCCCGAAAATGTATCTAAAGGCAAACTCTATCTCCTAGTCATAGTAGATAGGTTCTCCAAATGGGTGGAGGCAATAATAACAAAAGGGGAGGATGCTAGGTCAGTCTTTAAGTGGCTACAAACCAAACTAATACCCAGGTATGGCATCCCAAGACAAATCAAATTTGACAAATGGCTCACATTTAACAAACACCTGAGACAGGTGGAAGAAAGATTTGGCATAACCCACAGATTTGGATCTAAGTACAGGCCCCAATCCCAAAATCTGGTGGAACGTCAAACCAAAAGCAAAAGCTAAGATAGCTAAAGTATGTGCCTCATGGGATAATGACTGGTAGAGTCATGCATGGTCCACCAAGGGAGGGAGGTCATATGCCCGCCCTTGATGTACAACAAATTGTAATGTCTAATTATGTGAAAAAACTGACGGTTCTCTCTGCAGCACTCTCTACCCAGGTTCACAAGGTCCAGGAGGGGGAGCTGCCGGGGGACACGCCACTACTGAAGGTAAAGGTTGGTGACGGGGTGAGGGTTACAGTCCACAAGAGAAAGTGGCTGGAACCCAGGTGGACTGGACCGTACGAAGTGAAGGAGGTTACTTCACACTCAGTCCAGGTCAAAGGTAAATCAGGCACACCTTGGCACCGCCTTACACATTGCACCCCAGCCCCAATTCCTTCTAGAACACTGACTGAAGTCAGAGCTGATTTGAGCGGCCTAAATTCGATTCCAAATGAAGACACTCCTTCCTCAGGTGATGCGGCATCAAACTCCGCCTCCCCTGAGAAGGGAACCTCGCCCAGTTAGAGGGAAATTTCTCCCTCTCTGGGTGAGGCTGGGGATATCTGGTCCCTTATTTGTGATATTCCTACTGATATTTGGAGTAACCCTAGGACTTTCACATGGTTAATTGAACAACTATTTCACCCTGCCACATCACATACACCAACCCCTACACATGTCCCTAACTCCTTTCCTGATATCACTCCCTCCAATCACTCCCGTCCCAAACGTAGCACTACACCTACAGACCCACCATGCAAACCAGACAAGGTTAGGAGCACCACCTTATGTATACCCACGATTGCAACCGCCACCTTTCTGCTATAGTTTTCACGTCTAATAGACGTGAAGAGGGGGATTTGTTATATAAATATTCATACACATAGCTCATATAAACAAAGACATTCCGTCGTAAGAACACATACACCCAGCCATAAGACTGACCCCCTCTTCCTTATATAAACACACATCTCATCTCCCTCTAACTGGCCGGTCCCAAGAGCAAAGAACTTTTGCTGTGCACCAATGGGGCCCGCTCTGGCTAGAGCAAGGCCCGCCTCCAACCCTCCGACCAGTCAAGAAGACTGAAACGACAAGACTCCACCTACTTTATTCTATGTATAAAAATGTATGTAACCATTGTATAGCTCTCTTTTTCACCTGGCTCCTTGCCGAGTTATGTGAACTAGGTCCGTGCACGTAAAACTGCGGGACAAGATATCTCTGACTCATTAAAACTGTCTTTTGTTACAACTGAAATCCACTCTGTCCAGCGTCCGTGATTTGGTCTCAACTCTCCAGTATTTGAACACTAACAAAATTGGTAGCAGAGTTTGGTTGTTCTTGAATTCGATCTATTATAAGTTAGTGTGAGAGGACGAGACTGATCACGGCTAAAAAATCAGACGGAAGAGTGACTTCCCCAGCCATTCATCTTGCCTCAGGAAATCTGATCGGAGCGCTCTATATAAAGGTGAGCAGAGCCCGTTATATCGAAATCTGCATATTGTATTATAGCCTAAACCAAATTTTGATCAGAAAGTACTGGGCGTGAGTATGAATCGGTGCCCAAATTTTTTACAGAAGAACCTAAGACATTGATTAAAGATATCTTGTTTTGTAAAAAAATATATATATATATTCTTATTAATGGGCCTATACTCAGTTATTTTAATAGGAATGTGTGAATTGTGATTGACCAATGTGTTAAATTCCTCCAGGGACCCTATTTGTTCTGAAATCTGCATAGAAAACTGTCCTAATTATATATGTATTGGGTTGTGTATAGAGGTGACGTTAAATAGTGGCTGTGTTTTAACACGTAATGGACACAATTATGGATGTTGGAAATTCAATGAGAATTTCATACGAATGAATGAATTATAGATGAACCGAATCTGCAAGTAAAAATGTCCTATTTTGATATGTTCTGTACTATCGAATAAGGTCTTGTGGAGGTGTGGTTATAGATGAACCGAATCTGCAAGTAAAAATGTCCTATTTTTGATACGTTCTATACTATCGAATAAGGTCTTGTGGAGGTGTGGTTATAGTTGAATTATGGATGAACCGGATCTGCAAGTAAAATCTCCTGTTGATACATATAACATCGAATAGGTCTTGTGGAGGTGTGGTTGGATTGAATGAATCTGCATGAAAAATGCCCTATTAAAAAAGCTGTGTATTATTTAATAGGTTTTGTAAGAGGTGTAGTCGAGTAGATACAGGATATGTAAGTTTGGCGTTCCACAAGACAGAGATCGGGAATGAGGTGGCTATTGCACATCAAACAATAAACATAATATGAACCAGAGTTGACATTCCATGATTTGGAGATGGGGGAAATTAAATTGAAAGAAACGTTTGTCGCGGAGTAGGTTGGGATAAGTAACTGGGCTATTAGGCACACGTGCTGATAGACAAAGCCACCTTAGTATCGAATGGCCGGGCAACTTTGATTGACAGCAGAATACTGATTTTCGTTTTTTTACATTCCTGTTGATATTGCCTAAAGTTTAAAATTATTCTGACAATTGCTATAGAATCGCTGGAATTTACTGATATAAGTTCATAAAGGAACTTACTGAATTGTTTCTAGAAAGTATTTAAATAAGCCGCCGAGCTTAGTACAGACTTTGTTTGACAGACGCTAAAAGCTACACACTGATTTTTGGGTTTTTCTATTCTATCCATATTTCCTAAAGATATAGAATTATTCTGACAATTGCTATAGAATCGCTCGAATTTACTGATATAAGTTCATAAAGGAATTTACCGAATTGTTTACAGAAAGTATTTAAATAATTCACTGAACAACTCTTAGTTGTCTAGAAATTCTATCTATATTTCCTAAAGAGCTAGAATTACTCTGAAAATTGTTATAGAACCGCATATATTCACTGATATATTGTTCCAAAAGGAAATCGGCGAATCATTTTTAGAAAATACCTAAACGAATCGCTGAACAAATTCAAATAAAATACGGGAGAAACAGACACGTGGCGGGCGTCACATACTGATAACCCCCTTTGTATGCGAGGGTGGGGGTAGAAGAGATAAGCCATTGCCAGTACAGCAGTATATCTAAGCATACAACGATAGAAATAAACACCACATAGTAAGGATTGAATATACCTAAATAACGCATTATACACATTATCAGACGAACTAGATAAAATGTCTGCAGCTACCACGCCCAAACTAAAATTCAATGAATATTTAGATCAGAGTATGATTGATAGAGCGGGAGGTAAAAAACAGTATGGGAAAGTGGAGAAAGTGTGGAAAGGATTACGGATAAGATGGACACAAGCAGGTTATTTTAGCGGAGGACCACCTACAGGGGGGAAACTCCAAGATATGCAGACAGAATTAGAGGACGCAGTAGAGCATGCAAAAGCGAGTGAGGCGGAGAGAAACAAGATACACAGGTTCAAAAAAGTAGGTACAACAGAGAGAGAGAGAGCGGAGGGGGAGCTCAAGATAGGTACATGGGCCATACAGGAGAGTAGGAGGGTGCTACCCAAAAACACACCAGACATGATGTGCGTGGCTATTGTGGCGTCGGGGGATGTTAAAGCTCCGCCTGAGAACTTGCCCACGGCTCCCCCTGTGGCCGTTTCTCCCTCACTATATCCACAATTGACAATGGAGGCAGTTCAGCCCCAGCCATACTCAAAGGGACAAAATCACCGGAGCCCGTCACACAACCCATTCCTGCCCAGGGCACCTCCCACAATACAGGCTCCAGTTCTGAGAATAGACCAAGGGGAGTTAAAAGGGGAAATTACCCTGGGGATAACGGCTGGCCATATGGTATGTGAACAGTTCGAAACTGGGATTCCAGGAGCAGGAGACCTCCCCCAGGAACGGAGGCCACAATGCTCCTCTGTGAACTCTCTCACCTCTGAAACCAGAGGACACCTACAAACAAGATTAGATTCAAACCACTTCTATCAGACGGATAGGGAGGACTGTCATCAGAACATGGATATCGAAAACGAAGAAGAAATTGACATGGTGCTCACCCCAGCTCCGATGGGAGCTCCAAACGTGACTAAGATGCAGGAGCTGCTGAAATCATCAATAGCTCGAGCTAAGGAACTCAGGGAGCTAATAGCTAACCAAGATAACAACAGAGAGGGAGCCTACCGTGTGGAAGGCATAATGAGAGGAACAGTAACCAAAGTTACCGAATCAATGGGGTCCGAAACACTCCGTAGATCCTCCAGAATTGCTGATAGAAGAGAGCGAGAGCAGGAGATGGCAGGACAGTACCCCCTGCGACCGACACCAGGTGATGCACACACTGTGGAGTACCAGCCCTGGAAAATGACTGATTTAACAACACTGATGGGACAGATGCCTAGCCTACATGGAGGAGCTTCAGCGTGGCTACTTCAACTGCAGACACTTACGTCAGGCCTGCAACTCTGCCTAGGAGACATGAAAGCACTTCTAGCAAGAGCCACCGACCACGGAACCATGGAGGCCCTCATGACAGCAGCTGACCTTGGATGGCGGGCCCCAACACTGCCCATAGACCACTTCCGTACCAGATTATGGGAAGTTCTACGGAGAGCATACCCTACAGAAAGAAACCATGCCACCTTATCCTCCTTCACAATCAACCCAGGTGAGCAACCTGCAGCATACCTGGACAGGGCTAAGACCACATGGAGATCGGTCCACGAAGAACCATTCGATCACACTGATACCACACTCAGCATGTGGAAGGAAATGGTGGTCAACGGGTGTCCTGGAGATGTTAAAACCAAACTCAGAGGAACGGTAGGGTTGATTGCACTTCCTCTGACCCAATTCAATACGCATGTGCACCACCATGTGACCCAGCACAACAAGGAAAGAGGGGGTGCTGAGAGCCAGGTGCAGTCCCTCCAGGTACAACTCCTGAAACTCCAATTGAAGGAAGCACAACAAGGAGAAAAACCTAAGAAACAGATGGTGGCGGAAGAAACAAAGGAGCCGGGAACCAAAACAGACATCTCCCAAATAGTGGCCCAGACTGTCGCTCAGATGATCCAACAGCAGGCAGCCTCACTCACGGCCACTAGGGGGGCCCAACCACCCCAATACCCTCCCCCACAGCAGTATATCCTGCAACAACAACACCCAGTATGGGCTCGACGGGGTCCCTACACTGGACAACACAGAGGGGGAAACTACCAGTGTTTTAACTGCGGAATTACCGGTCATTTTGCCAGAGATTGCATGAAACCACTCTCCCCGCAGCAACAGCAATGGAGAGCAAGAGGAAGTGGGGGAAACCCACCTCTGCAACATCAGCAACCAGGACCCACACCCATGCATCAGCAACAGCCAGCATACAACCACCCAGAATCTAGCCACATGCAGCAGGAGCAGCAAGATTACAACCAACCCTCCCACTTCAACACCTGATCACCCAGTAAGAATGATGAGGATGCCACTCCTGCCGATGACCACACTGTCTGAAGCCCAAGAAGTGTACTGGCTAAAATGCCTACCCACAGGGCCTGCCACCCCTCACATCCAGTTTAAGTTCAACCAACTGAAAGCTCAAATCTACACTCTGCACCCATATAAGACTCCCCAAGCTGAGATCCATTGCACACTCAATGCAACAGAAACTGATGACTGCCTCTACACTGCAGACTGGGACGAAGACATGATGCACCTGACCCCACCTATCAGGTGTTGTACCATTGGGTGTGGCCCAGAGGGGGTGGCAGCACCGGTCATCCTACGATCAAGGAACCTCCATGCACCCCTGGCCTGGACGGCTGAAGCATCAACAGCCATAGCACTCCTGAAAACAGATCTATCAGCGGCAGCAGCTCTGACTGCACCTGACTACAAGAACAAGTTCCATTTGGATGTTTCTGAAAGGGAAGGATTCACCTCATCCGTCCTATTCCAGAAACAAGAGGGGGAGAGAAGGGTCTTGATGTACTACTCTTCAAACTTGACCACATTGAGGTAGGACAGTCAACATGCTCCAGATACGTTGCTGCAGTAGCAAAAGCTATTGAAAAAACAGCTCACCTCGTGATGTCACCCTTCAATCAGCCATCATCCCTCAACCAGCATCGGCCAAATTAGCTGAAATCATCGGATTGACGCAGGTCCTCATCAGAGGAAAAGGAAAGACTGAATATCTATACAGACTCAGCCCATGCCCATGAAGCAGGCCACACTGATGGACCCAGAACTTTTATGAGAAACACATGGCCCCACACACGAAGGCAAACTAAAGACCCTCCAAAAAGGCCTCGCACATCTGGTGGCACCCTCACATAAAAAATATGACTGACTTATTTTATGACGATGATTTATTTTGTGACGAATGCAATGGTTGTGACAGACACAACCCAAAGAAACCATATCAAACACCAATGGGCTCATACGTAATACCTAATGCATGTTTTCAGGATATTAGTATAGACTACACCGACATGGGCCCCGAAAATGTATCTAAAGGCAAACTCTATCTCCTAGTCATAGTAGATAGGTTCTCCAAATGGGTGGAGGCAATAATAACAAAAGGGGAGGATGCTAGGTCAGTCTTTAAGTGGCTACAAACCAAACTAATACCCAGGTATGGCATCCCAAGACAAATCAAATTTGACAAATGGCTCACATTTAACAAACACCTGAGACAGGTGGAAGAAAGATTTGGCATAACCCACAGATTTGGATCTAAGTACAGGCCCCAATCCCAAAATCTGGTGGAACGTCAAACCAAAAGCAAAAGCTAAGATAGCTAAAGTATGTGCCTCATGGGATAATGACTGGTAGAGTCATGCATGGTCCACCAAGGGAGGGAGGTCATATGCCCGCCCTTGATGTACAACAAATTGTAATGTCTAATTATGTGAAAAAACTGACGGTTCTCTCTGCAGCACTCTCTACCCAGGTTCACAAGGTCCAGGAGGGGGAGCTGCCGGGGGACACGCCACTACTGAAGGTAAAGGTTGGTGACGGGGTGAGGGTTACAGTCCACAAGAGAAAGTGGCTGGAACCCAGGTGGACTGGACCGTACGAAGTGAAGGAGGTTACTTCACACTCAGTCCAGGTCAAAGGTAAATCAGGCACACCTTGGCACCGCCTTACACATTGCACCCCAGCCCCAATTCCTTCTAGAACACTGACTGAAGTCAGAGCTGATTTGAGCGGCCTAAATTCGATTCCAAATGAAGACACTCCTTCCTCAGGTGATGCGGCATCAAACTCCGCCTCCCCTGAGAAGGGAACCTCGCCCAGTTAGAGGGAAATTTCTCCCTCTCTGGGTGAGGCTGGGGATATCTGGTCCCTTATTTGTGATATTCCTACTGATATTTGGAGTAACCCTAGGACTTTCACATGGTTAATTGAACAACTATTTCACCCTGCCACATCACATACACCAACCCCTACACATGTCCCTAACTCCTTTCCTGATATCACTCCCTCCAATCACTCCCGTCCCAAACGTAGCACTACACCTACAGACCCACCATGCAAACCAGACAAGGTTAGGAGCACCACCTTATGTATACCCACGATTGCAACCGCCACCTTTCTGCTATAGTTTTCACGTCTAATAGATGTGAAGAGGGGGATTTGTTATATAAATATTCATACACATAGCTCATATAAACAAAGACATTCCGTCGTAAGAACACATACACCCAGCCATAAGACTGACCCCCTCTTCCTTATATAAACACACATCTCATCTCCCTCTAACTGGCCGGTCCCAAGAGCAAAGAACTTTTGCTGTGCACCAATGGGGCCCGCTCTGGCTAGAGCAAGGCCCGCCTCCAACCCTCCGACCAGTCAAGAAGACCGAAACGACAAGACTCCACCTACTTTATTCTATGTATAAAAATGTATGTAACCATTGTATAGCTCTCTTTTTCACCTGGCTCCTTGCCGAGTTATGTGAACTAGGTCCGTGCACGTAAAACTGCGGGACAAGATATCTCTGACTCATTAAAACTGTCTTTTGTTACAACTGAAATCCACTCTGTCCAGCGTCCGTGATTTGGTCTCAACTCTCCAGTATTTGAACACTAACAGGTAGTCTGTCGAGGTGTTCGAAGTCAGTAAAAACAGTCAGAAGTTCGTCGGCTAAAACATCCCAAAAGGTCAGATAAAACTCCAAAGGGAGGCCGTCCTCCCCCGGTGATTTACCCCTCTTAAAACGTTTCAGTCCTTGGTCGATTTCTGTCCTCGTCAGGTCTTTTTTCAGGTCGTCTGTATTGGGTAAGGTCTTGTCGATGTATGTTAAAAGGTCCCCCATTGTTCCCTCGCACACATCTTTTACCCCAAACAGTTCCCCATAAAAGTCCTCGACCACTTCCTTTATTCCCTCTGTATCTGTTTTTAAAACCCCGTCCTTGTTTCTCAATCCTGTCATAATCCTACCCTTACTAACTATTTTCTTAAAAAAGTACCTAGTGCACTTCTCCCCTTCTTCTAATTCCCTTTCCTTGCTTCTTAAAATAACCCCCTTGCTTCTCTGTTCTGCTAAAAGTGCCATTTCCTTCTTTACTTCTTTAATTTCTTGGTTAAAATCAAGGCCCTGTTGGCATAGGTTAAAATACCTTTCCAGTCGCTTTTGCAGTCCCACCATGCGTCTATCTTTTTCTCTGCTTTTTTCCTTTCCTATCTCTCTAAAGAAGGTCCTTGTCCGTTCCTTCACCATTTCCCACCACTGTGCTCGCGTGTCAAAGAAGTCCTGTAGCGTCTGCCACTGGCTGAACTGCTCTCTGTACTGACTAACTACTCTATCATCTTCTAGAAGGGAGCAGTTCAGTTTCCAGGGCCCTCTTCCCACAGTCACACCCGAAGATAGTGAAAGGGTGCACGTCAGCATTACGTGGTCTGAGAAGAAAGTTAAAACCATACACGTTTAGCACGTTAAAATCCCTCCCCATAAAAGTACAGTTGGCTAAAAGAGCACGCCCACCTACCACCACCGTGCTCCCCTTCACCACCACCTGTGGGGTCTTGATTAAAATGGCAACACCGTCGTTCTTGTTAAAATTGGAACCACTCCAAATGGAGGGCCCGTGCCGCCACTTATCCTCCCATTTCCTGTAAGAGGATAAAAAGGGTAGACCACACTCCTGTAGTAAAAACACATCAGAGTTAAACCTTTCTAAAAAGGATAAAACCGACTGTGCTCTTGTTGCTGTCTTTACGCTCCTCACGTTTATAGTGGTGATTTTAAAAGCCATAAAAGGGGTGAGTAAAAACAGTGCTAGAAGAAAAGCCATTGAAAAGTTAAAAGGGGGTTAGTCTTCAGGAACTTTCTCTCTCTCCCTCCGGGGTAAAGGGGTTTGGAAGGGAGAGGAGGTTAAAATAGGACTTAAAAATGAGACTTGATTGGGGGAGTTGGAGGGGAAGGTTCTGGGTTCTTCCTCCCCCTGGGAGCTCTCCCACTCCACCTTTCCCTTTTTCTCCTCACCCTGTTCGGGGTCAGAGAGCTCCTCAGCGTTTCTTTTACGTAGGGGGAGGTGTTCCTTCAGAATCGCCCCCTCCTCTCCCGTACCTTCTGACACAGTCTCCATGGTGCTTTCCGACACCGACCCTATGATGTCTGACCCACTTGGGGAGCTTTCGCTGAACATCTCTCCGGAGCCGTCTTTCTCGGCCCTTTCTCCTTCAGGGGACACATTAGTCTGGGGCAGGGGGATCGGGGTGGGGAGGGTTTTGTCCTCTCCTCCCACTTCTTCCACCACTGCATCTTCCGCGCCCTCCACTACAGCCACCACCACCGGCTCCACCACTGTCTCCTCTACCACCACTACCGGCTCCACTACTGCCTCCTCCTCCACCACCGGCTCCTCCACTACCACCTCGGCAACTGCCGTTCCAGCCCTCTGGCGCTCGAAAGCCCGGTCCGCGGCCGCCCACTCCCTCCTTCCAGCCTTGGCCCTGTTGGCCCAGGAGGAGGGGCAGTCGCGGATGAGGTGGGACCGCTCGCCACAGAGGTTGCACGACCTTCCGTTCGTGCACTCCTCGTAGCGGTGGCCCACCTCCCGGCACTTCATGCAGACGACCTTCTGACAGGCGTCTGCAAGGTGGCCATGTTCACCACACTTACGGCACAGCTTGGGCTGGTCCTGGTAGTGAACATGGCCCCTGTTCTCTCCGAGGACTATGGTGGATGGGATGGCTTTCAACCCACCATAGCCCCCAGGGTCCTCCCTTTGCTGGACAGTGACCCTCCAGGCCCCTGTCCAGATCCCATCGAGGTCTTTTACCTGGATCAGGGGACCCTTCACGTTGCAGTACCTGCCCAGCCATACTGCAACGTCCTCCGGCTGTACGGTTTCATTGTACATACGGACAATAACGGTTTTAATGCTATTATCCGTCAGCTTGGTCACCTCAAACATTGCTGTGAGGGACCCCTGGGTGTTCAGGGCGTTCTGGAGTTTCCCCCAGAACTCCCTCAGGAAGCTGGCGTTGGCAAAACTGACATCGAAGCCCTTCCTATAGGGGAGGGCTAAGATGCAGTTTACCTGCGCGGGATGAAAGCCGAGCTCTTTCTGGAGGAATTTTCTGGAGAAATCTAATCGGGATAGCTCCATTATTTTTCCTCCCCTCTCCTTTAGAAGGAAATGCACTGCATGGTGCCTCCTCATGCCAGCCTGTGCTGCTGACATGATGGAGGCCCACTCCCTTTACAGCCCAACACCAGTGAGGGGAGGGGAGGGGGAAGGGAAGGGTGGGTGTAAAACAGCCAAGGAACTAGCAGGCTCAGCCAGACTGTGCTGAACAGGGCCTACCAGTACCACGGGACACACAACAAACTATCTAGCACAGCACCAAACTAATCTTATCAACAATGGGAAGGGACACAAGGAGGGATTTTTTTTTTTGTGTAATTTTAAAAGGCACGAAGGGGAAGGACAAAAATTAAAACAAACAAAAACGTGGGGAGGGGGGGTGGGGCGAACTAACAAACAAACAAATTTAGGTAAGGGGAATTAAGGGGATAACAAAAAGGAACACTGACCAACACAACACCTGCCAAACTTGAGGGCCGAGAGAGCTAGCAGGCCTCACCAGCAGGCCAGGCCAAGCCAACCAGCTAGCAAGCCTCACCAGTAGGCCAGGCCAAGCCAACCAGCTAGCAAGCCTCACCAGCAGACCAGGTCAAGCCAACCAGCTAGCAAGCCGGCAGGCCAAAGGTCCCCCAGTTGACAACACAAGACAAGAAACAGAGACAAAAGGCAATTTAGGGGGTGAACTAGCAAGTACAAGGTGGATGGGAAAATACGGTCAGACAAACACACAACAATGCAATGCCTGCCACGCCTAAAGGGCCAGGAGGCTAGCGTTCCAACAAGCCAGAAAGCCCCTCCGGCTAGCAGGCAACACAAAACTCAAAACAGTAGGAAATAATTGAAGGGGGGGGGGTAGGATACAAGGGGGAGGATAGGTACGAAACAGGACAAACAAGGGGAAACTGAAATTTAAATTAATTAAGAAAGAAAAGGACCAGAGGGCCTTTAAACTCACCCTACAGGTGCACCTGTAGTCCACCACCAGACCCACCACCTAACCCAGGACAAAAATAATAGTGAAACAATACAACAATAATGATTTTAAACAAAAGTAAATAGCACAATCTCCCGGGAGCCCTCCGGCCTGCGATCGCTTCTCTGATCAAGCGCAGCACTGTCTAGGACAATGCACGTGATCTTAGCCAAAAGGCCGAGAAGCGGCCAAAGTCCAGGCTGGGCCCCTGAGCAAGGAGACAATCCTAAGCATGACGTCCTAAGCATGACCATGATGTCTTCAACGCACCGGTCGAGTCAGTTCCCGGGGAAGTCCACTTTGAGTTGGACGCAGCAATCCAGCCTGTCCAGTGTGCACCCCGCAATGTACCAGTGGCCATTAAAGCAGCTGCGAAGGCTCAGCTTGACAAATACGAAGCAGATGGCCACATCATATCCGTCACCGAGCCTACGGACTGGATAAGTAATATGGTTATCGTCAAGAAACCAGACAAGCTACGGATATGCATTGATCCTAAACACCTCAACCGGGCTCTGCGACGTTCACATTACATTATGCCCACGTTGGAGGATGTTCTTTACAAGCTCCCAAAGGCCAGAGTCTTCACGCTCGTGGATGCCAGAGATGCCTTCCTGCAGTGCAAGCTCGACGAGCCCAGCAGTTACATGACCACCTTTTGGACACCCTGGGGCAGGAAGAGGTGGTTAAAGCTTCCGTTTGGTGTCTCTGTGGCTCCAGAGGTGTATCAGCGGAAACAGCATGAGCTGTTGATGGGGCTCAGTGGCGTGGAACCCATAGCAGATGGCATCCTCGTAGTGGGCTGTGGGGACAGTGATGAGGAGGCAGAATGTGACCATGACGCCAAGCTGCTGGCCCTGATGGTCAGATGCAGACAGGTCAAGCTAAGGCTAAGCATAAAAAAGCGTAATTTTACAGTGCCAGAGGTCCGCTTTCATGGGCACATCTTGTCCTCCACCGGATTGAAGGTGGATCCTGAAAAAGTGAAGGCTGTCTTGGAAATGCCCCACCCATCTGACGTGAAGGCAGTGCAGCGCTTCGTCGGATTCGTCACCTACCTGGCCAAATTCCTACCGCGGCTCTCTGAAGTGTGTGAGCCACTGAGGAGGCTCATGGACAAGGACACCATCTGGCATTGGCTCCCAAAACATGACGCAGCGGTGAGGGAAATAAAACAACTGGTCACCCAGACACCTGTACTGGGATACTACAATGTGTCGAAACCTGTCAGAGTGACTCAAGCCAGTATGGACTTGGCTGTTGCCTCATGCAGGAGGGCCAGCCTGTGGCATTCGCCTCTAGGGCACTCACCCCAACAGAGCAGAACTATGCCCAGATAGAGAAGGAGTGCCTCAGCATTGTGTTTGCATGCCAACGCTTCCACCACTACCTGTACGAGCAGATCACAAGCCCCTTATTGCTATATTCAGCAAGCCTCTTCTGAATGCCCCAAAACGACTGCAGAGCATGCTACTGGCCCTACAAAACTGCAACCTCAAGGTGGTGTATAAGCCAGGGCCAGAGATGTATGTGAGTGACACGCTCAGCAGGGCTACTGCATCAGGCACTCACACACGCTCCATGCATGAACAACACGCAGTGTGCAGCTTACAAACAGAGCAAGTGGATGTTGAACACATCAACCAGGCTGACTACCTCAATGTTACGGACCAGCGCCTTATACAAATCAGAGAGCACACAGACAGGGATGAGCAACTCCAGGCATTGAGGTCTGTGATTCTGATGGGCTGGCCCGACTGCAAGGAAGAAACTGCTTTAGCCGTCAGAGGATATTGGCCAGTCAAAGAGGAGCTCAGTGTTCAAAACGGAGTAATATTCAAGTGTCAGAGAGTCGTTATTCCCCGGTCTCTGCGCCCTGAGATGTTGGCACGCATGCACTCAAGTCACATAGGAGGTGAGGCCTGTTACAGACAAGCACGTGACACACTGTATTGGCCAGGAATGCAGAGTGAAATCAAAGACTATGTCAGTAAATGCACAGTCTGCAATGAATATGCCATTGAGCAACAGAGAGAGACGATGATGTCCCACGAGCTACCGATGCGCCCCTGGCAGATAGTAAGTCTAGATCTCTTCCAGCACAGTGGCAAAGACTTTCTGCTGGTAGTCGATCATTACTCAGACTTTTGGGAGATTGACCTCCTCCCCGACCTCTCAGCAGAGACAACAATCAAACGCTGCAAGGCTCAGTTTGCCTCTATGGCCAGCCAGATAGGGTAATTCCAGACAATGGACCCCAATTCTCCGGAGTTGAGTTCCGAAAATTTGCTGCAGAATGGGAATTCGAGCACGTCACTACACCCAAAAGCTAATGGGAAGGCGGAGTCCGCAGTAAAAATCGCAAAGAACCTCTGCAAAAAGGCTCCGCGAGAGGGCAAAGATGCCTGGAAAGCAATCCTGCAGTGGCGCAATACCCCGACAGAAGGCATGGATAGCAGCCCGGCACAGCGCCTCATGGCACGGCGCTTAAAAGCAGCTCTGCCAGTAGCCAGCACTCTCCTGGAGCCATGTGTGGTGACAGACGTGCTGGTGAAGCTACGTCACAGAAGACAGGTCTCCAAGTTCATCTACGACAAATCAGCAAAAGACTTACCTGAGCTCAGGGTGGGTGAAACGGTGCGAATGAAGCCACTACCAGGGTACCGGACAGGCCTCTGGAGACTCGGATCCTGTGTACAGAAAGTTGCACCACGCTCCTACTTGGTCGAAGTGAATGGATCAATGTACCGTCGTAACAGGGTTGACCTTCGGATTGCTGAGCCAGCACCTATTCAGAACCCTGATGGCCAAAGGGTTCGCATGACAAAAGACAGAACCCCAGCAAGTCACATGGGGCCTGAGGCACTGGGCGAAGAGCCAGGGGATCACAGGTCGGCCGCTCCCTCGCCCATCAATTCTCCCCTTAGACGTTGAGATGACACGCCTGTGCGGGAACCCGCAGTCCTCGCAGACAAGCCCCCTGTCTTTTCACGCTGCGGGCGTCTGGGCCAGCCACCAAAAAGACTTAATCTGTAGGTTTCCCATCAGGGATTGTTGACAGACAGAGATAAAAGTGAAGAGAATATCAAAATGTGTTATTGTTACCTGAGAAAAATAAATAAATAATACTAAACTGTTAATGTTGGAAATTGTTACTAGGTTTGCTTTGTTAGTGAATTGACACCTCCTGTCCTATTTTATTAAATGGAAGATGTTATGGGTGTAAGATGGCACAGTGATGCCATCTGTTGGTAAATGTTCATTACTGCAACTCGTGTGTTTTACCGGGGTGCTTGAGATACCCGGATGTGTTGTGATGTACTGAACAAGACTGGTCACTCGCATCAATGCCTATGTCTCGTCATTTAACGTTCAATGTGCTCAATGTGAAAATACAATACAGACCAACGAAGCAACTTTGTTTCCTCTGTCTGATTTCTCTTCACAATGAAAGGGGGTGCACCGTTCCTGGAGGTACTGCAATACCAGGTCGATGCGTGGAGTGGACGGAGCAAGCCCCTATTCCATCTCCCTATTCCAAAAATCAATTTAATATATGGTCCCCAGATAGGGGACGTATCAGATATTAAACTGATAAGAACAGATACTACACTTGATCTTAGCCAAAAGGCCGAGAAGCGATACCTGCAATGATTTCGGGAAGAAGTGGCCGTTCTCCGACACGTCAAATTCGACTAAGGTTACACCAAAATGAGCACTGTATGCTTTTTGTTTTCCATAAAAAATATAATGCTTTAAATAAATGGTGGCATGGATGGGGAGTTGATCAACGCCAGGAATAACCACGTTTGACTGTTACAATGTAACACATGTAGGTTCTAAGATGACGTGGTCATCCGCCCTCCAATCAGAAATGAGAGAACACGTTAACCTGATCAACAGCTAAATTGGAATAATAATATATTACGTGTGGGGAGGGGGGGATGGGGGGCAATTTGGAGATAATAATATTGACATAACATTTGATCTTGTATCAAGTATATCTGGTAGCATTGCTGCCACGAACGAACTGAAGCAATTGTCCACTTGGTGGCGCCAGAGTTCCACCGACCGTCACTTTTTCCTGGTTGTCCTGTGTGGTACAGAAAACTGCATTTCAATGTTGAACGAATTGACTTCAGGACATCGTCAACGAAAATAACGTGAACAATAAAAATAGCCTGTCTTTTTTTGTATCTGTCTGTAGAGCCTTGAATGATAAGTCCATTGTGAGAAGGCCTTCATAAAGTGTCCCTCCTAAATTACTAGAGGCCAAACTTCAAAGATGTCTATGGCACTGGACTGCAGTAAGAGAGCTAAGGAGCGGATGGTCCTGGCTGCCTAAACGTTTCCTCCACATAATAAACTAAGAAACATGGCACTTTGGAGGCTTACTTTTATAATTAGACTTACTCAGTCACTATAACTAACTTCATAAAATGCCATTAGGCCTAATGAAGATACTATATATGTAAGTTACTTGATTGGTGTCTTGTGAATCCACCTGTATGCGCATTAAGGTTGAATATTTCCCCGGTATTATACGATAATAAATCACTTTTCTCCCGGGTAACCTGGTAGTTTCCACCAAAACTTGGAAGTGTCATTCAAAAGCATTATAACGCATATAAATGTCTGGATTTGATGAGAGCTTTGATTCAGCATGAACATTCTAATCTGATGCTACCTGAGCCTGATGAGACCAATATTAACCACATTTAATGAGCCCTACATTAACCACATTTAATGAGCCGAAGCACAAATTATTGTACTGTTATCCATTAGGTCCACCAGGACCTCACATGACTGTGAAACATTGTTGTGTTGTAACTTTAATTTATGACGTTCACCACACTATTCAGTGATATATTTTTGCAATGGGAAGTAATAGCTGGTTTGTTAATTTAATTTTGTTAATGAAATAGTTGTGCTATTGTATTGTTCTGACTTCATGGGGCCGACTGGAGTGAATGTCATCGTTCACAATGTCATCAAAAAGCTCCTCCTTCACTAGAACGGCCCGACTACAGACTATATAATGTCGGGCGCATTAAGTGATGCTATGTTTTCTGTTATTTTTATGATTTTATAGTTTGACACAACGTATTGGAAGATTTTTGATCCCTCTGAAAGCCGAGGTCCTATAGTCACGGTTCACCACTGGATCTATGTGAAGGCTTCCATTAAACCTGTCCAGGTCCAGTCTGTCCAGTTTCTGCTAGTGCACGTACCACATGGCCACATTATTCAGCCTTGTTTGACTCATGGATGATCTAAGCCATGTCTTAAGCCTCCCCGGGGCACTAAAACTCCTCTCAGCCTCGACAGAGGAGGCAGGGACGACCAGCAGACGCCTTACTAAAGCTTCCACCTGACTGAAGAGACCTTTCACCTCTGGCACCATTTCCCCAATAATGCCAGCAACATCTGAGCTCATTTGATATGTATAATTATTCCCAAACATGGCCAGCTGCACCTGCAGAAGTCTTGAATTCAATTCAGGATGGATATGGGCTGAGTATTCACTGTGTCCAAGGTGTTGTAGAACTGGGCATCTGGATGGATGTGGGCTGAGTATTCACTGTGTCCAAGGTGTTGTAGAACTGGGCATCAGGATGGATGTGGGCTGAGTATTCACTGTGTCCAAGGTGTTGTAGAACTGGGCTCTGTACAGACTGGGCATCAGGATGGATGTGGGCTGAGTATTCACTGTGTCCAAGGTGTTGTAGAACTGGGCTCTGTACAGACTGGGCATCTGGATGGATGTGGGCTGAGTATTCACTGTGTCCAAGGTGTTGTAGAACTGGGCATCAGGATGGATGTGGGCTGAGTATTCACTGTGTCCAAGGTGTTGTAGAACTGGGCTCTGTACAGACTGGGCATCAGGATGGATGTGGGCTGAGTATTCACTGTGTCCAAGGTGTTGTAGAACTGGGCTCTGTACAGACTGGGCATCTGGATGGATGTGGGCTGAGTATTCACTGTGTCCAAGGTGTTGTAGAACTGGGCTCTGTACAGACTGGGCATCTGGATGGATGTGGGCTGAGTATTCACTGTGTCCAAGGTGTTGTAGAACTGGGCATCAGGATGGATGTGGGCTGAGTATTCACTGTGTCTAAGGTGTTGTAGAACTGGGCTCTGTACAGACTGGGCATGTGGATGGATGTGGGCTGAGTATTCACTGGGCTGCAGCCTGACCGGTGTAACGCTTTGAAAGTTTGCGGATGTGAGGCATCTGAATAGGTTGTTGGTCCAACTTTGTCGCCATAGCAGCTGCTTTTGCGAACATGACATCAAAGTGCTCCCCCGTTCGCTTGTCCTGCATGTGTCACCTTCTGACCTGAGATCTTTGTTGTCTTTGTTTTAGTATGGTCAGGGCGTGAGTTGGGTGGGTTGTCTATGTTCCTTTTTCTAGGTTTTGGGATTTCTGTGTTTATTATACATTTACACATTATTGAACAATTCGATTTTATTTATTTTCTTTTTAACTAGTAAACCAACACATTCTGAACAGTTATAGTTTTAAGCAGTGTATTGGTAGTAAACATGCTACCTAACTGATCAACAATTATAGATACAAGCTAATAACAAAGTATATATGCTATCTTATTGAACAAGCAGCTTAACTCAAATAATGTGTGCTAGGCATCTCTCTCCAGGTTGTTGTGCAGCTTGGCTGGCTAGCTGCTCCATGGTTTCCACCAGATATTGCCACTGTTCTCCAGGTTGTTGTGCTGCTTGGCTGGCTAGCTGCTCCATGGTTTCCACCAGATATTGCCACTGTTCTCCAGGTTGTTGTGCTGCTTGGCTGGCTAGCTGCTCCATGGTTTCCTCCAGATATTGCCACTGTTCTCGTACGTACTGTAAATATGATGAATCATAGATTGGCAAGGAAATCCTTTTCATCTTCACTGTCCAACTGCATTGTCACGGAGCTGGAACCAGCAGGATGCAGAGGCCTTGAAGCTGTACGCTGCTGTGGTGCCAAACTGCTGCAGAACTTCACTTGGTAGTTTATGCTGGTAACAGGTATCACCAGCCAGCTTCAGTCCATACAGCACCAGGAGTAGAAACTACCCAAATACAGGTGAGCCAAGCTTGTAGCATCATACCCAAGAAGACTCAAGGCTGTAATCGCTGCCAAAGGTGCTTCAACAAAGTACTGAGTAAAGGGTCCGAATACTTAGATCAAACTTTATTTGTCACATGCACCGAATACAAGTGTAGACCTTACTGTGAAATGCTGACTGACAAGCCCTTAACCAACAGTGTAGACCTTCCTGTGAAATGCTGACTGACAAGCCCTTAACCAACAGTGCAGTTCAATGACAGTAATAAAATATTTACCAAATAAACTGAAGTATAAAATGTAATAAAAGTAACACTAACGAGTCTATACAGGGGGTACCGGTACTGAGTCAGTGTGGAGTCTATATACAGGGGGTACCGGTACTGAGTCAGTGTGGAGTCTATATACAGGTACTGAGTCAGTGTGGAGTCTATATACAGGTACTGAGTCAGTGTGGAGTCTATATACAGGTACTGAGTCAGTGTGGAGTCTATATACAGGGGGTACCGGTACTGAGTCAGTGTGGAGTCTATATACAGGTACTGAGTCAGTGTGGAGTCTATATACAGGTACTGAGTCAGTGTGGAGTCTATATTCAGGGGGTACCGGTACTGAGTCAGTGTGGAGTCTATATACAGGTACTGAGTCAGTGTGGAGTCTATATACAGGGGTACCGGTAGAGTCAATGTGGAGTCTATATACAGGGGGTACCGGTACTGAGTCAGTGTGGAGTCTATATACAGGGGGTACCGGTACTGAGTCAGTGTGGAGTCTATATACAGGTACTGAGTCAGTGTGGAGTCTATATACAGGTACTGAGTCAGTGTGGAGTCTATATACAGGGGGTACCGGTACTGAGTCAGTGTGGAGTCTATATACAGGTACTGAGTCAGTGTGGAGTCTATATACAGGTACTGAGTCAGTGTGGAGTCTATATACAGGGGGTACCGGTACTGAGTCAGTGTGTAGTCTATATACAGGTACTGAGTCAGTGTGGAGTCTATATACAGGGGGTACCGGTACTGAGTCAGTGTGGAGTCTATATACAGGTACTGAGTCAGTGTGGAGGCTATATACAGGGGGTACCGGTAGAGTCAATGTGGAGTCTATATACAGGGGGTACCGGTACTGAGTCAGTGTGGAGTCTATATACAGGGGGTACCGGTACTGAGTCAGTGTGGAGTCTATATACAGGTACTGAGTCAGTGTGGAGTCTATACACAGGGGGTACCGGTACTGAGTCAGTGTGGAGTCTATATACAGGGGGTACCGGTACTGAGTCAGTGTGGAGTCTATATACAGGTACCGAGTCAGTGTGGAGTCTATATACAGGGGTACCGGTACCGAGTCAGTGTGGAGTCTATATACAGGTACTGAGTCAGTGTGGAGTCTATATACAGGTACTGAGTCAGTGTGGAGTCTATATACAGGTACTGAGTCAGTGTGGAGTCTATATACAGGTACTGAGTCAGTGTGCGGGGGGGGTACAGGTTAGTTGCGGTAATTTGCACATGTAGGAAGGGGTGAAGTGACTAAATTCGATATGTTAGTTTTGTATTTTGAATAAATGTACACACATTTCTAAACTTGTTTAGCTTTGTCATTTGGGGGGTATCGTGTGTAAATTGAAATCATGTTAGAATAAGGCTGTAACGTAACTAAAGGTGGACAAAGTCAAGGGGTCTGAATCCACCATAGCTGGAATGACAGGAAATACCGCTGACTGAGAAAATGGATTTAATCACTTATGGACAAAGACAGCAGAAAAACCCATCTTTTAAAAAAGTCACATCGTTAAACCAGTGGAGGAAGGAAGTGTTTTAACATGGACATTGATATTGTAGACAGTCTATTGGGTCTTTAGTTGATTAGTAATAATAAGAGCTTACAGTAAACTAAAGGTTCATCTTAAACTCAAATCCACAGGAGGATTTATACACCATCATCAAGTCTCATAACAGATCAGCTGCTGGTCATTCTGAAATAACCTCCGTCTCCAGTTCTCTAGTCTTTAAACGGTCAGGCTGATACACGAGTCACTCTGGCCCTGGTAGATACAACGACAACTAAAAGTCCTAATATAATACAGTTTCTCCAACCAGATTAATCTCCCTCTTCCTCCTTGACCTTTTTCTTCTTCTTTGACTGTAAATCACAAGAAATAACAAATTAGTATGTTCGTTCAGGCAGAACGGCTTAGATGAGCAGGAATATATATATTCTGGAGGCATGTCCCCATCAGCTACGTACTTCCTCTGTGGGAGAGACGGTCGCCTCCTCTTCCTTTACGTCCATCGCCTCCTCCTCGGCTTTCTTAGACTTCTTTTTCTTCTTCTTGGGAGTTTCTTCTGCTGCCGTTGAAGCCTCTGGTTCTGAATGAAAACAGAAAGCACCGTGAGACAATAGCACTTAAGACGGCTGAGAACCGGTCTCATGATATCGATTGTGTTATAGAACAGGATGGATGGTGTATTATGGGTTGTGTTATAGAACAGGATGGATGGTGTATTATGGGTTGTGTTATAGAACAGGATGGATGGTGTATTATGGGTTGTGTTATATAACAGGATGGATGGTGTATTATGGGTTGTGTTATAGAACAGGATGGAAGGTGTATTATGGGTTGTGTTATATAACAGGATGGATGGTGTGTTATGGGTTGTGTTATATAACAGGATGGATGGTGTATTATGGGTTGTGTTATAGAACAGGATGGATGGTATATTATGGGTTGTGTTATATAACAGGATGGATGGTGTGTTATGGGTTGTGTTATATAACAGGATGGATGGTCTATTATGGGTTGTGTTATAGAACAGGATGGATGGTGCATTATGGGTTGTGTTATAGAACAGGATGGATGGTGCATTATGGGTTGTGTTATAGAACAGGATGGATGGTGTATTATGGGTTGTGTTATAGAACAGGATGGATGGTGTATTATGGGTTGTGTTATAGAACAGGATGGATGGTGCATTATGGGTTGTGTTATAGAACAGGATGGATGGTGTATTATGGGTTGTGTTATAGAACAGGATGGATGGTGTATTATGGGTTGTGTTATATAACAGGATGGATGGTGTATTATGGGTTGTGTTATAGAACAGGATGGATGGTGCATTATGGGTTGTGTTATAGAACAGGATGGATGGTGTATATTGGGTTGTGTTATATAACAGGATGGATGGTGCATTATGGGTTGTGTTATATAACAGGATGGATGGTGCATTATGGGTTGTGTTATAGAACAGGATGGATGGTGTATTATGGGTTGTGTTATATAACAGGATGGATGGTGCATTATGGGTTGTGTTATAGAACAGGATGGATGGTGCATTATGGGTTGTGTTATAGAACAGGATGGATGGTGTATTATGGGTTGTGTTATAGAACAGGATGGATGGTGTATTATGGGTTGTGTTATATAACAGGATGGATGGTGTATTATGGGTTGTGTTATAGAACAGGATGGATGGTGCATTATGGGTTGTGTTATAGAACAGGATGGATGGTGTATTATGGGTTGTGTTATAGAACAGGATGGATGGTGTATTATGGGTTGTGTTATATAACAGGATGGATGGTGTATTATGGGTTGTGTTATAGAACAGGATGGATGGTGCATTATGGGTTGTGTTATAGAACAGGATGGATGGTGTATATTGGGTTGTGTTATATAACAGGATGGATGGTGCATTATAGGTTGTGTTATATAACAGGATGGATGGTGCATTATGGGTTGTGTTATAGAACAGGATGGATGGTGTATTATGGATTGTGTTATATAACAGGATGGATGGTGTATTATGGGTTGTTATAGAACAGGATGGATGGTGTATTATGGGTTGTGTTATAGAACAGGATGGATGGTGTATTATGGATTGTGTTATAGAACAGGATGGATGGTGCATTATGGGTTGTGTTATAGAACAGGATGGATGGTGTATATTGGGTTGTGTTATATAACAGGATGGATGGTGCATTATAGGTTGTGTTATATAACAGGATGGATGGTGCATTATGGGTTGTGTTATAGAACAGGATGGATGGTGTATTATGGATTGTGTTATATAACAGGATGGATGGTGTATTATGGGTTGTGTTATAGAACAGGATGGATGGTGTATTATGGGTTGTTATATAACAGGATGGATGGTGTATTATGGGTTGTGTTATAGAACAGGATGGTGTATTATGGGTTGTGTTATAGAACAGGATGGATGGTGTATTATGGGTTGTGTTATATAACAGGATGGATGGTGTATTATGGGTTGTGTTATATAACAGGATGGATGGTATATTATGGGTTGTGTTATAGAACAGGATGGATGGTGTATTATGGGTTGTGTTATATAACAGGATGGATGGTATACTGGCTTCCTGTCAAAGCAAGGGCTGATTTCAAGGTATTACTGCTAACCTACAAAGCATTACATGGGCTTGCTCCTACCCATCTCTCTGATTTGGTCCTGCCGTACATACCTACACGTACGCTACGGTCACAAGACGCAGGCCTCCTAATTGTCCCTAGAATTTTTAAGCAAACAGCTGGAGGCAGGGCTTTCTCCTATAGAGCTCCATTTTTATGGAACGGTCTGCCTACCCATGTCAGAGACGCAAACTCGGTCTCAACCTTTAAGTCTCTACTGAAGACTCATCTCTTCAGTGGGTCATATGATTGAGTGTAGTCTGGCCCAGGAGTGGGAGGGTGAACGGAAAGGCTGTGGAGCAACGAACCACCCTTGCTGTCTCTGCCTGGCCGGTTCCCCTCTTTCCACTGGGATTCTCTGCCTCTAACCCTATTACAGGGGCTGAGTCACTGGCTTTACTGGGGCTCTCTCATGCCGTCCCTGGAGGGGGTGCGTCACCTGAGTGGGTTGAGTCACTGATGTGGTCATCCTGTCTGGGTTGGCGCCCCCCCCCCCCCCCCCCCTTGGGTTGTGCCGTGGCGGAGGTCTTTGTGGGCTATACTCAGCCCTGTCTCAGGATGGTAAGTTGGTGGTTGAAGATATCCCTCTAGTGGTGTGGGGGCTGTGCTTTGGCAAAGTGGGTGGGGTTATATCCTTCCTGTTTGGCCCTGTCCGGGGGTGTCCTCGGAGTGGGCCACAGTGTCTCCTGACCCCTCCTGTCCAGTGTGCGTTCTCTAATTCTCTCTTTCTCTCTCTCGGAGGACCTGAGCCCTAGGACCATGCCCCAGGAATACCTGACATGATGACTCCTTGCTGTCCCCAGTCCACCTGGCCGTGCTGCTGCTCCAGTTTCAACTGTTCTGCCTTATTATTATTGGACCATGCTGGTCATTTATGAACATTTGAACATCTTGACCATGTTTTGTTATAATCTCCACCCGGCACAGCCAGAAGAGGACTGGCCACCCCACATAGCCTGGTTCCTCTCTAGGTTTCTTCCTAGGTTTTGGCCTTTCTAGGGAGTTTTTCCTAGCCACCGTGCTTCTACACCTGCATTGCTTGCTGTTTGGGGTTTTAGGCTGGGTTTCTGTACAGCACTTTGAGATATCAGCTGATGTACGAAGGGCTATATAAATAAATTTGATTTGTATATTATGGGTTGTGTTATATAACAGGATGGATGGTGTATTATGGGTTGTGTTATATAACAGGATGGATGGTGTATTATGGGTTGTGTTATACAACAGGATTATGGCTAAGAGTTACTCAACTGACCTTCCACAGGTTCTTTCTTGGGTTTCTTGGTTTTGACTGTCACCGGTGTGGCCACCTCTTCCTCCTCCACCTCCTCAAACTTCCTCTTCTTGGAAACAGAGGGGAGGGTGGAGTCTCCGGAGGGGTCGTACACCTTCACGTCACTACGGAGACATAACAGAACGTTAGTTAACAGCACAGTTGGTAATTAGCCGACGGTCGATTGATTGGTTTAAAGGCTGTTGGTCGACCAAGATGTTTTAGTCGAGCAGTAGCAAGTCAATTTATGGCACACGAGACACCTTTCTGATTCACGACCATCTCAGTGAATTGTTTGCGTTTGATTGTTAGTGTATATCAATTCCCCATTACATGTACCACCAGTACTACATTTACCCTTCATTCCTATCATTTACAATCTACAATGATTGCTTGGTTATGGTAATTTCAGTTAATGCATTCAATATATTAGTCTTTCAGCATTCTCATTGTTGGAGTGGACACATTGTTTGCAGAGTGCACAACCTATGCTACACTTGTGAGAGAAACTGTTTGTAGCATTCCATTTACCAGTTAATTTAGTCATTATTTTGTTTGGCAGCGCTCCTGTCAATGTTGAGTAAGAACGCAAACGCATAGAAGTAGACCTATATGCTGCCTAGCCTGAGCGCGAATGTAGGCTTACAAATGTGCCCATCTGATAGTATTTCTGATGGGCTTAACGCACCACTACTAATGACCTGTAGAAGCAAGTACAGAGTACAAAGCAAGTAATGCTTTGTCACCTCAAAACAGCAAGCAAACATACCGTTTACCATCCATTGAGAATTACAAAAGTTCCTCAATGTATTTGAAAAATATTCCCAGCTCTCTCCTTTTTGACCACTCATGTCATGCTCGGATCCAATGGAAACCTCATAAAATAGGGCTACCTGATTACTTCCTATATCTTGATCAAATAGCCTACAGCTGTCTGTCCCGAGCTCACTGGCGGGGGAAACAGGGCCCAGAATATTTTATTAAATATTTCAAGCATGCCCCCCCCCCCAGACCAAGTTGCGAGCATAGGGCCTCCCCCCCCAGACCAAGTTGATACAATGCTTCAAGTTCATTGCAGACAGGCCATGTGCGATTCATATGATCATTTCCATCAGGACATTTTATAACAGCAGGCCACAATGTTTTATTTGTTTGCTTTAGGCCATTTTTACACATTTCCAATGGAAGTTACTTTTTAGGTTTGTATCACTTAAATATAATTTTGATTAACCACATGAATGACTGAAAATACATTTTATTTAACCAGAAAGGTGCACATGAAAGCAATAACTGCAGATCAGTAGAAATGACAGCCTAAGATAAAATCCACATGAAAGGTTGCAGACTCCTCGTGTTGCCCATTACCGCCACCTTCAGGAGAGTAATGCCAGAATCAGAGAAAGCCAGCAGGACCAGAGGATGGTCAGGTTAACATCTTGATCTCTGGCTCCCTCCAGTCATTTATGTATTATTTCATCTAACAGGGAGCTCGGGGTTCGGGAGCTTAGCGCATGTAGTTGATTTGACTCCAACAAACGATGTCCACGAAAAAAAGACACATATAAAATTTTTAACCAGTTCTTGGTCGAAAGAACGACAACTATCGGTTGTCATGACCCTCTTTGGGTACAGCGAGCACCATCCCCCTCTGTCTCCTAAAACCAGGCTGCTGTGGTCAGAGAGGTCGTAAATTCCAGGAGATCATCTCCTCATGGCCACAGTATATAGAGAGTGAGTTTTCATAGAGAGAACAAAGGAATTTCTTCGACCTCACAGAACTGGAGAACCAAACAACATTTATGTTCTGGAGAAGGTATAAAAGATCAGTGAAGAATCGGTCTGCGAACTGGTCTGTTTGGTACAATTTTGTGAAACTCATGGGCGACAATAAGGCCACATTACCACAAATGTTTATACAATAGCTTCAGATATGAGGCTTACATCTAATTAATGTATAAGATGAATGAGGATGATACTCTTTGTGAAATTGTGTCATGTGATTTTGGACTGTTTAATGAAGGAAAATTCCCTTTGGAGTTTAACTAAATCAGAAGACCGCCCATGAGCACAGTTATGGTCTGGTGTCCTGGGACAGGCCCTTTTCTGCTCTTCCGAATAAAACCCGGGTTTTCTATCACCAGACCAGCTCACCTCAATTACAAGATGGCTAAAGGTTGCAGACCAGCTTACCACAAGAGGGCCCAGGTTTGAGTAGATGGCTGAATCTTTTAACCATACCACGTGGTTAAACTCTTAAGACTATCGATACCGACAGAATAGAACAAGTCTTTGATATTAATTACTAGTCTGCAGCTAGGAATTCGGTATCATTGAACGCAAAAACCAACAGCCAAAATATCTATCCTATAACGACATGAATGAATGTCACTGAACCAGCCATTCTAACCACGACAGAGAGAGAGAGCGGACAAACGCGACAGGCGGCGACGTTACCAGAGAGACGCGACAGACGGCGACGTTACCACAGAGACGCGACAGACTGCGACGTTACCACAGAGACGCGACAGACGGCGACGTTACCACAGAGACGCGACAGACGGCGACGTTACCACAGAGACGCGACAGACGGCGACGTTACCACAGAGACGCGACAGACGGCGACGTTACCACAGAGACGCGACAGAAGGTTAGTTACCAGAGAGACGCGACAGAAGGTTAGTTACCAGAGAGACGCGACAGAAGGTTAGTTACCAGAGAGACGCGACAGAAGGTTAGTTACCAGAGAGACGCGACAGAAGGTTAGTTACCAGAGAGACGCGACAGAAGGTTAGTTACCAGAGAGACGCGACAGAAGGTTAGTTACCAGAGAGACGCGACAGAAGGTTAGTTACCAGAGAGACGCGACAGAAGGTTAGTTACCAGAGAGACGCGACAGAAGGTTAGTTACCAGAGAGACGCGACAGGTTAGTTACCAGAGAGACGCGACAGAAGGTTAGTTACCAGAGAGACGCGACAGAAGGTTAGTTACCAGAGAGACGCGACAGAAGGTTAGTTACCAGAGAGACGCGACAGAAGGTTAGTTACCAGAGAGACGACAGAAGGTTAGTTACCAGAGAGACGACAGAAGGTTAGTTACCAGAGAGACGACAGAAGTTTAGTTACCAGAGAGACGCGACAGAAGGTTAGTTACCAGAGAGACGACAGAAGGTTAGTTACCAGAGAGACGCGACAGAAGGTTAGTTACCAGAGAGACGACAGAAGTTTAGTTACCAGAGAGACGCGACAGAAGGTTAGTTACCAGAGAGACGACAGAAGGTTAGTTACCAGAGAGACGCGACAGAAGGTTAGTTACCAGAGAGACGCGACAGAAGGTTAGTTACCAGAGAGACGCGACAGAAGGTTAGTTACCAGAGAGACGCGACAGAAGGTTAGTTACCAGAGAGACGCGACAGAAGGTTAGTTACCAGAGAGACGCGACAGAAGGTTAGTTACCAGAGAGACGCGACAGAAGGTTAGTTACCAGAGCGACGCGACAGAAGGTTAGTTACCAGAGCGACGCGACAGAAGGTTAGTTACCAGAGAGACGCGACAGAAGGTTAGTTACCAGAGAGACGCGACAGAAGGTTAGTTACCAGAGAGACGCGACAGAAGGTTAGTTACCAGAGAGACGCGACAGAAGGTTAGTTACCAGAGAGACGCGACAGAAGGTTAGTTACCAGAGAGACGCGACAGAAGGTTAGTTACCAGAGAGACGCGACAGAAGGTTAGTTACCAGAGCGACGCGACAGAAGGTTAGTTACCAGAGCGACGCGACAGAAGGTTAGTTACCAGAGAGACGCGACAGAAGGTTATTTACCAGAGAGACGACAGAAGGTTAGTTACCAGAGAGACGCGACAGAAGGTTAGTTACCAGAGAGACGCGACAGAAGGTTAGCTACCAGAGAGACACGACAGAAGGTTAGTTACCAGAGAGACGCGACAGAAGGTTAGTTACCAGAGAGACGCGACAGAAGGTTAGTTACCAGAGAGACGCGACAGAAGGTTAGTTACCAGAGAGACGCGACAGAAGGTTAGTTACCAGAGAGACGCGACAGAAGGTTAGTTACCAGAGAGACACGACAGAAGGTCAGTTACCAGAGAGACACGACAGAAGGTCAGTTACCAGAGAGACACGACAGAAGGTTAGTTACCAGAGAGACGACAGAAGGTTAGTTACCAGAGAGACGCGGCAGAAGGTTAGTTACCAGAGAGACGCGACAGAAGGTTAGTTACCAGAGAGACACGACAGAAGGTCAGTTACCAGAGAGACGCGACAGAAGGTTAGTTACCAGAGAGACGACAGAAGGTTAGTTACCAGAGAGACGCGACAGAAGGTTAGTTACCAGAGAGACGCGACAGAAGGTTAGTTACCAGAGAGACGCGACAGAAGGTTAGTTACCAGAGAGACGCGACAGAAGGTTAGTTACCAGAGAGACGCGACAGAAGGTTAGTTACCAGAGAGACACGACAGAAGGTCAGTTACCAGAGAGACGCGACAGAAGGTTAGTTACCAGAGAGACGCGACAGAAGGTTAGTTACCAGAGAGACGACAGAAGGTTAGTTACCAGAGAGATGACAGAAGGTTAGTTACCCAATACAGTAGTTTCCAGGTGTAACTCACCTCTTGTGTTGGTATTTGTCAGACTTCGCCATGGCTTTGCCTGTTCCACTGATTCTTCTGATCTGAAGGGATAAACCAGGGTCAGCACAATAGTAGGGGACCGGTAGAGTAGGAGATGAGTAGGGGACTAGCAGAGTAGGGGACCACAGTAGGAGACTAGCAGAGTAGGGGACTAGCAGAGTAGGGGACCACAGTAGGGGACTAGCAGGATATCACTGTTTAACTTCACTAGGGTAGGGGGCAACATTCGGGAATTTTGGATGAAAAGCGTGCCCAAACTAAACTGCCTGATACTCAGTCCCAGAAGCTAGGATAAGCATAGATTTGGATAGAAAACCCTCAAAAGTTTCTAAAGTGGTTCAAATAATGTCTGAGTATAGCAGAACTGATTTGGCAGGCAAAAACCTGAGAAAAATCCACCCAGGAAGTAGATTTTTGTTTGTTTGTTCTAGTTCTCTATTCAATGCCATTACAGTATCCATTGACTTATGACTCTGTTGCTATGCAGTTCCTATGCCTTCCACGAGATGTCAGCAGTATTTAGAAAGGGTTTCAGGTTTGTTATTCTGAAAAATGCAGGAGTAAGAGCAGTCTGAATGACTGGACCCTACAGTGTCAGAGCTTTTCCGTGCTCAATCCCGAGAACGTGCCTTTCTTGTTTACCTTTTATATTGACAACGTTATTGTCCGGTTGAAATATTATCGATTATTTAGGCTAAAAACAACCTGAGGATTGAATATAAAACATCGTTTGACATGTTTCTATGAATGGGGATATTTTGTCTGCCTGTTGTAACTGTTTGAGCTGTGGATTACTGAAGAAAACAAAACGGAGGTTTTGGATATAGAGACTATCGAACAAAAGGAACATTTATTGAATAAATGAAAGTCTTAGTGAAACCATATGAAGATCAAAGGTAAGGGATTCATTTTCTCTCTATTTCTGACCTGTGTAACTGCTTGGCTGGTTACCGTTCTGTAATGATTTGTCTGCTGGGCGATGTTCTCAAATAATCACATTGGTATGCTTTCGCCGTAAAGACTCTGAAATCTGACACCGTGGTTGGATTCACAAGAAGTTCATATTTAAAACTATGTATAACACTTGTATGTTTTCAGATTTTTTAAATAATGATTATTTCTGTTTTTGAATTTGGCACTCTGCAATTTCCCTGGATGTTGGCCAGGTGGGACGCTAGCGTCCAACGTACACCAGCGAGGTTATTAATGCAAGCTCAGATGAGGTAGTGACTGAAAAGCATCAGGTAGTTTCAGGACTGTTGACATTAGTCATCATCATCACTGCTTGGCATCTCATGTGGGCTGGTTGTTTTGGGCCTCTAGCAGTAAGGGGCAGAGCTACTTACTCCCTTCTCCTCTAGGTGGCGTAGTCTGGCCTCCAGCTTGGCACGGTTCTCAACTCCCATCTCAGCATTTGTGTCCTCTCCCAGGGCATCGTAGCGGATCGCCAGAGATGCTTTGGCTGCCAGCATCCTGGAGATCTGAGAGGAGAGAAAGAAGCTCGACTAGAACATGACGGCAGTACTGTAGTGTGGAGAGATATTCTGATTAGAACTAGATCACACCTGGAACATGACAACAGTACTGTAGTGTGGAGAGATATTCTGATTAGAACTAGATCACACCTGGAACATGACAACAGTACTGTAGTGTGGAGAGATATTCTGATTAGAACTAGATCACACCTGGAACATGACAACAGTACTGTAGTGTGGAGAGATATTCTGATTAGAACTAGATCACACCTGGAACATGACAGCAGTACTGTAGTGTGGAGAGACATTCTGATTAGAACTAGATCACACCTGGAACATGACAACAGTACTGTAGTGTGGAGAGACATTCTGATTAGAACTAGATCACACCTGGAACATGACAGCAGTACTGTAGTGTGGAGAGACATTCTGATTAGAACTAGATCACACCTGGAACATGACAGCAGTACTGTAGTGTGGAGAGACATTCTGATTAGAACTAGATCACACCTGGAACATGACAACAGTACTGTAGTGTGGAGAGACATTCTGATTAGAACTAGATCACACCTGGAACATGACAGCAGTACTGTAGTGTGGAGAGACATTCTGATTAGAACTAGATCACACCTGGAACATGACAACAGTACTGTAGTGTGGAGAGATATTCTGAAAAACAGCTTCTATCTCAAGGCCATCAGACTGTACCTCTTAGAGCTCTAGGGGCGCTATTTCATTTTTGGATAAAAAACGTTCCCGTTTTAAGCGCGATATTTTGTCACGAAAAGATGCTCGACTATGCATATTCTTGACAGTTTTGGAAAGAAAACACTCTGAAGTTTCAGAATCTGCAAAGATTTTGTCTGTAAGTGCCCCAGAACTCATTCTACAGGCGAAACCAAGATGATGCATCACCCAGGAATTAGCAGAATTTCTGAAGCTCTGTTTTCCATTCTCTCCTTATATGGCTGTGATTGCGCAAGGAATGAGCCTACACTTTCTGTCGTTCGCCCAAGGTCTTAGCAGCATTGTGACGTATTTGTAGGCATATCATTGGAAGATTGGCCATAAGAGACTACATTTTCCAGAGGTCCGCCCGGTGTCCTTTGTCTAAATTTGTGCGTAATCTTCAGGTGCGGTCATTTTCTCCTGGGATTCAGGAGAGAAAGCATGTGTCCAAGAACGATGTATCAATGAAGAGATATGTGAAAAACACCTTGAGGCTTGATTCTAAACAACGTTTGCCATGTTTTCAGTCGATATTATGGAGTTAATTTGGAAAAAAGTTTGCGTTTTGAGGACTGAATTTATGGATTTTTTTTGGTAGCCAAATGTGATGTATAAAACGGAGCTATTTCTAATACACAAGGAATCTTTTTGGAAAAACTGAGCATCTGCTATCTAACTGAGAGTATCCTCATTGAAAACATCAGAAGTTCTTCAAAGGTAAATGATTTTATTTGAAGGCTTTTATGTTTTTGTTAATGTTGCGTGCTGGATGCTAACGCTAATGCTAACGCTAAATGCTAACGCGAAATGCTAACTCTAGCTAGCTACTTTTACACAAATGATTGTTTTCCTATGGTTGAGAAGCATATTTTGAAAATCTGAGATGACAGTGTTGTTTACAAAAGGCTAAGCTTGAGAGATGGCATATTTATTTCATTTCATTTGCGATTTTCATAAATAGGTAACGCTGTGTTATGCTAATGAGCTTGCTGATAGATTTACACAATCCTGGATACAGGGGTTTTTTCATAGCTAAACGTGACGCAGAAAACGGAGCGATTTGTCCTAAACAAATAATCTTTCAGGAAAAACTGAACATTTGCTATCTGAGAGTCTCCTCATTGAAAACATCTGAAGTTCTTCAAAGGTAAATGATTTTTTTGAATGCTTTTCTGTTTTTTTGTGTAAATGTTGCCAGCTGAATGCTAATGCTAAATGCTACGTTAGCCATCAATACTGTTACACAAATGCTTGTTTTGCAATGGTTGAGAAGCATATTTTGAAAATCTGAGATGACAGTGTTGTTAACAAAAGGCTAAGCTTGAGAGATGGCATATTTATTTCATTTCATTTGCGATTTTCATGAATAGTTAACGTTGCGTTATGGTAATGAGCTTGAGTCTGTATTCACGAACCCGGATCCGGGATGGGGAGATCAGAAAGGTTAAACAGCCACCACTAACACTGAGTGGCTGCTGCCAACACACTGACACTGACTCAACTCCAGCCACTTTAATAATGGGAATTGATGGGAAATGTAAATATATCACTAGCCACTTTAAACAATGCTACCTTATATAAATGTTACTTACCCTACATTATTCATCTCATATGCATACGTATATACTGTACTCTATATCATCGACGGTATCCTTATGTAATACATGTATCACTAGCCACTTTATACTATGCCACTTTGTTTACATACTCATCTCATTTGTACATACTGCACTCGATACCATCTACTGTATCTTGCCTATGCTTCTCTGTACCATCACTCATTCATATATCCTTATGTACATATTCTTTATCCCCTTACACTGTGTACAAGACAGTAGTTTTGGAATTGTTAGTTAGATTACTTGTTATTACTGCATTGTCGGAACTAGAAGCACAAGCATTTCGCTACACTCGCATTAACATCTGCTAACCATGTGTATGTGACAAATAAAATTTGATTTGATTTGATTAGAACTAGATCAAACCTGGAACATGACAGCAGTACTGTAGTGTGGAGAGACATTCTGATTAGAACTAGATCACACCTGGAACATGACAGCAGTACTGTAGTGTGGAGAGACATTCTGATTAGAACTAGATCAAACCTGGAACATGACAGCAGTAGTGTGGAGAGACATTCTGATTAGAACTAGATCACACCTGGAACATGACAACAGTACTGTAGTGTGGAGAGACATTCTGATTAGAACTAGATCACACCTGGAACATGACAACAGTACTGTAGTGTGGATAGACATTCTACTTCTAGTGATGGCTGGAACAAAAGCCTCACCTTGCCCTTGTTCTTGGCCGAGGTCTGCCCCACCAGAGAGGCGTGGTAGATGAGACCATATTTGGGCGTGTCTCTGCGCGTCTTCAGGGCTCTGAACAGGGCCTTCTCTGCTCCCAGGATCTGGACTGTGGAGGCCGGGTGCTTGGCCAGGTTCAACAGGGACCCTGTCAGAGAGGACCAGAGCATTTAGGAGCAGTTTGGGCGTTTCCAGCTGCCTACTACAGGTGTCCAGGTAAAAGGTTTTAATTCAAGCTCAGATGAGGTAGTGACTGAAAAGCATCAGGTTTCAGGATTGTGACATAGTCATCATAATCACTGCTTGTTTTGTGTTGTGAATGATTCCTGCTGTGTGATTGGCCGTTAGATCATGACTCACCAGCATGTGAGATGAGCCGTGCCCCTACCAGTTCCCCCACCATGACAGTCAGGTTGGGAGCGATAGCCATCATCCTGTTCTTCAGATAGTCGTACAGTTGGGTGCGGTACTCTGTAATCTCTATCACCTGGTCACACAGGTGCATGATGTTGCCGATGTCCTCCTCTGACACCTCCGTTCCCATGGAGATCTCTGCAGCCAGTTTGACCTCTGCCTCCACCTCCTCGGGGAGATGCTCAGACAGGTCGGTGGTTGCCACGTTGGTACGAGCGCCTATCTTCCGGACACTCTTGCAGTAGGCCAGGTTGTCAGTGATGATCTTCCCCACCTCAGGGAAGTGCCAGCCGTACCACTCCCTACAGCGCATGATGTAGTTGTTGAGCTCCTTGTCCAGGTCATCCAGCAGAGCTGCACAGATCAAAACACTAGTTACCCCTGTTACTGAGCTACAGCCCATAATACTAGCTACACCTGTTACTGAGCTACAGCCCATAATACTAGTTACACCTGTTACTGAGCTACAGCCCATAATACTAGTTACACCTGTTACTGAGCTACAGACCATAATACTAGTTACCCCTGTTACTGAGCTACAGCCCATAATACTAGTTACACCTGTTACTGAGCTACAGCCCATAATACTAGCTACACCTGTTACTGAGCTACAGCCCATAATACTAGTTACCCCTGTTACTGAGCTACAGACCATAACACTAGTTACCCCTGCTACAGACCATAACACTAGTTACCCCTGCTACAGCCCATAATACTAGTTACCCCTGTTACTGAGCTACAGACCATAATACTAGTTACACCTGTTACTGAGCTACAGACCATAATACTAGTTACACCTGTTACTGAGCTACAGCCCATAATACTAGTTACACCTGTTACTGAGCTACAGCCCATAATACTAGTTACACCTGTTACTGAGCTACAGACCATAACACTAGTTACCCCTGCTACAGACCATAACACTAGTTACCCCTGCTACAGACCATAACACTAGTTACCCCTGTTACTGAGCTACAGACCATAACACTAGTTACCCCTGCTACAGACCATAACACTAGTTACCCCTGTTACTGAGCTACAGACCATAATACTAGTTACCCCTGCTACAGACCATAATACTAGTTACCCCTGCTACAGACCATAACACTAGTTACCCCTGCTACAGACCATAACACTAGTTACCCCTGTTACTGAGCTACAGACCATAACACTAGTTACCCCTGCTACAGACCATAATACTAGTTACACCTGTTACTGAGCTACAGACCATAATACTAGTTACCCCTGTTACTGAGCTACAGACCATAACACTAGTCACGCCTGTCTACAGACCATAATACTAGTCACACCTGTCTACAGACCATAATACTAGTCACACCTGTCTACAGACCATAATACTAGTCACACCTGTCTACAGACCACAATACTAGTCACACCTGTCTACAGACCATAATACTAGTCACACCTGTCTACAGATAATCACATGCAGTGTTATGTGTTTCATTTGTCTGTATAAAAGTGTCCTTGTTTTATATTGTCCCTTTACATGGACAGAGTAAGACAGGGATGAGCAACAGGCTTCCACTGGCCCACCTCCTGTAGGCCCGCGGACCCACATCCCTGTACTGGGGAGAGAACTCACTTCATTGGCCTGTCAGCATTTTACTGTGTTATTGTTAAGTTAACCGCTCGACTAATTTATCAATCACAGTAGTCGAATTACCGACCAGGGCCCATTGATCAGTCATCTTAAACTGCACTAATGTGCCTACAGTCTATAGCAGAATTGTAGGAAATGAACGCTAAAAGTTCAATTCTCTTCACTGTCACGCGAGGGGGCCGCTAAAATGTTTTGCTTGCAAGGTGGGGGGGTAATGATGTGAGATGTGTTGCGGCCCCCACCCCCATCAAAGATGCCCATCCCTGGTCTAAGAGGAGGTACTTACAGATAGCTTGAACGATCATGGTATCCACTTTGTCAGGGCTGAACTTCAGCTTGTAGCGGGACAAACTGAGGAAACAGAAACAGGTCAGGATCTGCCATAGCAGCCTTTCAGGTCTTCTATGAATACGACAGAGGGAGGTGCTGCCTCAGGGGTAGTGACGAATGCTGAGGAAATCCACACAAGGTTTCAGACAGCATGATATAATCATCAGCAACACACACACTACATATTGATGTGAGTAAATTATAAAGGCTTGTAATGTTTGTAATGTCCTTTGTTATAAGACTAGTTGGCGTCATTTAATGGGATCCTAATAAATCCAGAACACCAAGCGTTGTCTGTGTTCCACCCTACCTGTGAGCCAGTCCCAGAGACATGGCGCTGATCTCCCGGGGGGGCAGCCCAGTGATCAGGGACTCCATCTGTGTCCTGATGCCTCTCATCAGCTCTGCCACCGCAGGGCTGTGGACACAGCTCAGGTTCAACTTATCCTTGATGACGCCCCCCAGCTTAGCGTCGCTGATGGCCAGCTATTCATGAGCTTCTTTAGCCACCACTTTCTTCAGGACCTTCTTCAGACTCTTCCCCATCTTCCCTTCCGTCATGGCCGTGGCCGCTGGACATAGGAGAGATACGGTTACAACATGAGGACAGGAGAGACGTGTACACGCTACAGCACCCGGGAGTCTAGTTCTGTGAGCTCGTGTGGTCTACCACGTTGCGGCTGAGCCGTTGTTGCTCCTAGACGTCTCCACTTCACAATAACAGCGCTTAGTTAACCGGGACAACTCTAGTAAGGCAGAAATTTGGCAAAATGACTTGTTGGAATGGTGGCATCCTATGACTGTGCCACATTGGAAGTTACTGAGCTCTTCAGTACGGCCATTCTATTGCCAATATAAATATATATATTTCACTTATATTAAACCAGGTAGGCCAGTTGAGAACAAGTTCTCATTTGCAACTGCGACCTGGCCAAGATAAAGCATAGCAATTTGACACATACAGAGTTACACATGGAATATACAAAACAGTCAATAGAAAAAGTATATATACAGTGAGTGCAATGAAGTAAGATAAGGGAGGTACGGCAATAAATGGGCCATGGTGGCAAAGCAATTACAATATAGCGATTAAACACTGGAATGGTGGATGTGCAGAAGATGAATGTGCAATTAGAAATACTGGGGTGCAAAGGAGCAAGATAAATAAATACAGTATGGGGATGAGGTAGGTAGATGGGCTGTTTACAGATGGGCTATGTTCAGGTGCAGTGATCTGTGAGCTGCTCTGACGGCAATGTTTGTCTATTGAGATTGCATGGCCGTGTGCTCGATTTGATAAACCTGTCCGCAGCGGATGTGGCTAAAATAGCCGAATCCGCTAATTTGACAGGGTGTCCACATACACTACATATACAAACCACTGTTATAGTTCCAACATTTAGACACAGGACATTAGTAATATGCATTTATTCATAGACAACATTGTTAGGGGGTGAGTTCAACAACCGGCTGCTGTCAGTGTTTGTTATGATGGTTAAGGTTAGCTGTGGTCTCAGTGGTAGTGAGGAATACTGCTGAACACCTAAAGGCTTCTGCCAAACAGTTGGGAATAGTTAGTGCTTCAGAAAAAAGCAGCGTGTTTGTTTGGTCTTCGGTCAGGTGTTTGTGCACACTTCAACAATACTCGTTTTCCATGCACATTTTCAAATTCATAAATACTGCACCTAACAGCTTACGTAGATTTAAAATTGTAAAAATAAAAGGGGGAAAATGATATTTCTTGAGCCATCTTCAATTATTTCTGACTAGTTTGAGGAAGTGTATACTGGCTATGGCTTCTCAAGTTGGACAAACACTACTATTGTCACTTTTCTAATTTTTCAAGCAACGGTCTTTTAATTAAAGGAGTACGCGAACACGCTGTTGGTTCACCTAGCTGAAGCATGCAGAAGCCTTGACTGACAGCCCTTGTGCACTAACAACAGGAGAGGTGAAAGTATTCTGTCTACCTGCCAAGGCCTCTGTTGTGTCCTGGAATTTCCCAGTGCTTCAACTTCACTCTGGAAGGAGAAATAGTGGCGACATGTTATTTGTCAACTCCAGAAACATGTTCCTTATGCTGATAATGTGTAATACTACTGTTCATTGACAACGTATTCCCCTCGAATCTAAACACTCCTCTCTCCAGACATGGGGCCAAAACTCACACTTTGTTGGCCTTCTCCGGAGTTTCGAACTCCTTCCATAAACTGTCCACCTCTTGGAGCTTTGACTCATCGAGGACCTGAAACAAAAAAAGGTTTATAGTCCTATCAAGTACACGGGCATACCATACATTAATTGCATTAACTCAACTCGGTTTACATGTGTTGTCATTAAAACCCGTCAGTAATATGGGACAAGAAAGCCAGCACGCGGTCCCTCCAAAGTACCACGCACCAGTTATGCTAACTTGGAAGAGAAGCTTATTTGAAATGTTGGGTAAACATTGGCAACAAATAAAGTATTTAACTTCGAAAATAGAACGGGTTCAAATAGTTGCATAATTACAAAAGCCAAGTCCAAGGTAGCAAAGTATCTGTATATCCAGCAGGTAACTTGCCACATGCAACGTGGTTGCTTAACTGCAGCGTGTTGAATGAGAAGGCCTCGTTGCGGTAAAGGTTTGCATGCGAGAACTACCACGACGACCTAAATAGAGAAGCCATGTGTACTATAAACAATGTTAAACAGGTCTTGACATTGAAATACTTTGTATTTTAATACAATATCTAGCTACTCCAGGAAAACAACGTATTTAGCTAGCTACACCGCGAACCTCGGTTCAATTATTGAAAATTGTCATGCACCCATCTAAAATTATTAGAATTTAGAATATAACTTCAGCTAAATACTCACTTTAAATATTGCATAACCAGCAGTGGTTTCAAATAAAACAAGCATCTCTGACGCCTTTTCACCAAGTTTAAACCCGAAACAAATTTATCTCCTAGAAAGCCTTCGCTAATCGCAGTTCCAACTGGAATGTGTTCCACGCGGTGATCTGTGTGCCTCACCCGGAAGCACGTCCTCTCTCTAACATCGCGAGAAGTGGCAGAGTGAACTATTTGGAGACAAACAAATCCGACGGGAACATTTTGGTCGCGAACCGCGTACCCGTATTTTGCAGTTGTTATCGCGCTTATGTTCCGAGCCCCAACAGTGCATGTGCCATACAGTAAAACCTTACAGTAAAACCTTGCAGTACAAAACGATACACACAAATCACCCCAAAGTAAGACAGGAATTAATCAAATAAAACGTATATATAAAAGTTTACTGTCACACACCAGTTAGTGGTCAGCAATAGTAAGTAGTACGGAGACCCATTTTTTGCGTACAGTTGTTATTTTGATGAATGTATTTGCAATTTTGACGGTACAATATATTTTTTATTCATGTTTTTATGTGTTTAAAAAACATTTTCGAAATGCATTTACTGTTTTGCAAAAGTTGTGTGTCTTGTGGACTCTGTTTTGAAAATCGACAACATTGTTCCAAAGAAATGCTTGTATGTGATTGAGAGAAACTAATACATACAGACAGTTGCTTGTGAGACAGTCCATGTTACCAGTACATGACTTTAGCACATTTCATAGTTTATTCTGTATAGTTAGTCTTCTACTGTATATATTTCCAATCATAACAAAAAAAATGTTTAAATACTTTATTACTTAGCTATGTGTGTATATTTTTGATCATGCACTGTTGAGGAAAGTTTGCAAGTAAGTATCCCGTGCACGTGACGAAAAATCTTTGATTGGAAGATGAACGCACCCCATTCCCAACAGCTATCGTAGTCAATAAAACAGTGACCGATTTGACCAGCACTATCGAGCCATCACTTATATTGAAATGATGTTGCTCAATGTGAAAATACAATATAGACCAACGAAGCAACTCTGTTTCCTCTGTCTGATTTCTCTTTACAATGAAAGGGGGTGCACCGTTCCTGGAGGTACTGCAATACCAGATCGATGCGTGGAGTGGACGGAGCAAGCCCCTATTCCATCTCCCTATTCCAAAAATCTATGTAATATATGGTCCCCAGATAGGGGACGTATCAGATATTAAACTGATAAGAACAGATTTTTTTTATTTTGGAAAAAAGTTTTATTTACACATTTCCTTTAAAAACAGCTCATACATTTTTTACATCATTTATACACATAAAAACGGCAATAAAGGCATAAAACACAGCATTTGAAAGTTACATTTAAATTAGTTAAAACGTACATGTTAAAACCAATGAAAACAACCATGAATAAAAGTACTTTCCTTGTAAAAACATAAAATCTGTAAAAGCCATTTAAAATGTGTACTAATGATCTAATTTTTAAGACATGAAAAACATGTTAAAAAGTCACTTTGTTAAAAGGCTGTCTTCGGTCCCTTGTACAGGAACGGGGTGAGTCCTAATCAAACTCGCCTCATCCTGCTCCTCTGAATAAATTACCGTCCCTTCCTTCGGGGCCCAGAGGAGATCCCTCCCCTAGGCGCCGCAGCGTTGTCAGGCCGTGGCCGCCGGGACCTAGGGTGTTGTGGGGGACCCTTCGCCTGGGGTCGAGGCCCCCTTCCTTCCGTACCATCCCAGGGCTTCCATGGCTACCATGGCCACTGCCTGGGGGGTGGTCTCTACGCTTTTCCCTACCAGCAGGTTGCGGGAGGACCACAGTTCTTCCTTCAGGCACGTGAGGGTGGGCCAGAACTTTGTGAAGGCCTTTGATGGAATAGGCCTTCGGCCCACCCCATACAGCACAAGCTGAGGTGTTAGGTCCTCCCCTGCTGGCAGACACGGGGTGATCAGGAGGCCTGCTTCCTTCCACAGGTCCCTGGCAGCTCTGCACTCCCAGAGCATGTGCCTCACCGACTCTTCTTAGCCGCAGCCTGGTCGGGGGCACGCGGATGTCCTCGCCATGCCCGGTGAGTGCATAACGGCCCTGACCGGGAGGATCTCATGGGCGACCATCTAGGACAGGTCCCGATGCCGATTCAGGAGAGCAGGATGGGCCACGTTGCGCCAGACCGTTGTGGGCTCGCCTAGAGCGAGCCCGCGCACTGGACACACTGGTTCCCGATCCTGCACAAGAGAGAGAAGAGAGCGGTGTTTAGTTAAAACTGTGACTGTTTATTTTTCCAGTTTAAAATGTCTTAAAAACTTCTGGAGCTGGGCGTAGTGCGGGGGTAGCAGGAAAGAGACTGGGGCTCGCAGGTCGACTGGGATCAGCCCCAGAGTTCTGAGGTAAGATCCCAGCCAGAACCGTGCGAGGGCCTGAGTCTTGTTGTTGACCGGGGAGGTGGCAAGAGTAAGATGTAACGCTGTGTAGCGGCTGCCCAGGAACAAGTAGAGGTCAGGTTAGTAATCAGAGAGACACGACAGAAGGTTAGTTACCAGAGAGACACGACAGAAGGTCAGTTACCAGAGAGACACGACAGAAGGTCAGTTACCAGAGAGACACGACAGAAGGTCAGTTACCAGAGAGACACGACAGAAGGTCAGTTACCAGAGAGACACGACAGAAGGTCAGTTACCAGAGAGACACCACAGAAGGTCAGTTACCAGAGAGACACGACAGAAGGTCAGTTACCAGAGAGACACGACAGAAGGTCAGTTACCAGAGAGACACGACAGAAGGTCAGTTACCAGAGAGACACGACAGAAGGTCAGTTACCAGAGAGACACGACAGAAGGTCAGTTACCAGAGAGACGACAGAAGGTTAGTTATCAGAGAGACACGACAGAAGGTTAGTTACCAGAGAGACGCGACAGAAGGTTAGTTATCAGAGAGACGCGACAGAAGGTTAGTTATCAGAGAGACACGACAGAAGGTTAGTTACCAGAGAGACGCGGCAGAAGGTTAGTTACCAGAGAGACGCGACAGAAGGTTAGTTACCAGAGAGACGCGACAGAAGGTTAGTTACCAGAGAGACGCGACAGAAGGTTAGTTACCAGAGAGACGCGACAGAAGGTGTTACCAGAGACGACAGAAGGTGTTACCAGAGACGACAGAAGGTTAGTTACCAGACACGACAGAAGGTTAGTTACCAGAGACGACAGAAGGTTAGTTACCAGAGAGACGACAGAAGGTTAGTTACCAGAGAGACGACAGAAGGTTAGTTACCAGAGAGACGAGACAGACGGTTAGTTACCAGAGAGACGAGACAGACGGTTAAGTTACCAGAGAGACGACAGAAGGTTAGTTACCAGAGAGACGACAGAAGGTTAGTTACCAGAGAGACGCGACAGAAGGTTATTTACCAGAGAGACGCGACAGAAGTTTAGTTACCAGAGAGACGCGACAGAAGGTTAGTTACCAGAGAGACGCGACAGAAGGTTAGTTACCAGAGAGACGCGACAGAAGGTTATTTACCAGAGAGACGCGACAGAAGGTTAGTTACCAGAGAGACGCGACAGAAGGTTAGTTACCAGAGAGACGCGACAGAAGGTTAGTTACCAGAGAGACGCGACAGAAGGTTAGTTACCAGAGAGATGACAGAAGTTTAGTTACCCAATACAGTAGTCTCCAGGTTTAACTCACCTCTTGTGTTGGTATGTGTCAGACTTCGCCATGGCTTTGCCTGTTCCACTGATTCTTCTGATTTGAAGGGATAAACCAGGGTCAGCACAATATTAGGGGACCGGTAGAGTAGGAGAAGAGTAGGGGACTAGCAGAGTAGGGGACTAGCAGAGTAGGGGACCACAGTAGGAGACTAGCAGAGTAGGGGACTAGCAGAGTAGGGGACCACAGTAGGGGACTAGCAGTGTAGGGGACTAGCAGAGTAGGGGAGTAGCAGAGTAGGGGACTAGCAGAGTAGGGGACCACAGTAGGGGACTAGCAGAGTAGGGGACCACAGTAGGGGACTAGCAGAGTAGGGAACTAGCAGAGTAGGGGACCACAGTAGGGGACTAGCAGAGTAGGGGACTTGCAGAGTAGGGGACTAGCAGAGTAGGGGACTAGCAGAGTAGGGGACTAGCAGAGTAGGGGACTAGCAGAGTAGGGGACCAGCAGAGTAGGGGACTAGCAGAGTAGGGGACTAGCAGAGTAGGGGACTAGCAGAGTAGGGGACCACAGTAGGGGACTAGCAGAGTAGGGGACCACAGTAGGGGACCACAGTAGGGGACTAGTAGAGTAGGGGACTAGCAGAGTAGGGGACCACAGTAGGGGACTAGCAGAGTAGGGAACTAGTAGAGTAGGGGACCACAGTAGGGGACTAGCAGAGTAGGGGACCACAGTAGGGGACTAGCAGAGTAGGGGACCCCAGTAGGGGACTAGCAGAGTAGGGGACCCCAGTAGGGGACTAGCAGAGTAGGGGACCACAGTAGGGGACTAGTAGTGTACAAGTAGAAGTCTGCTCAATTTATCCAACCTAATGGGTTGATTATAATGTGTATTATTGCTGGAATAGAAGTCTGCTCAATTTATCCAACCTAATGAGTTGATAATAATGTGTATTATTGCTGGAATAGAAGTCTGCACACCCAGTAGATCAGGGATCAAGGTTCCACCTCTGGTATGGATATATTTGTTTTCCCAAAATGATGCTCATGTAATAACAGCCTACTTACTAAGATGTCTAACATTTGTAAACAAGTTATCTAATTTGTACATTTTGAAATTATATGTTGATTCATTCAATTTGTATTAATTGTTTAAACTTTATTTAATTGTTAACGTAAAAACATTATTCAAGATGAACTAGTGTCAATGTTCATTAGAACCGTGCGAGGGCCTGAGTCTTGTTGTTGACCGGGGAGGTGGCAAGAGTCAGATGTAACGCTGTGTAGCGGCTGCCCAGAAACAAGTAGAGGTCAGGCAAGCCTTCACCCCCCTTGGACCTGGGCCTCTTGACCACCTCCCTCCTCAGCCTCTCCCACTTGCCTCCCCACGGGAAGTAAAAAAGCATCCACTCCAGGTCTAAAATACTCCTTTGAGGGGGAATAAAAACAGAACTGATTAATAAAAGCACAGGTAAAATCACAGCTTTAATGATTAAAACCTTGCCCTCAAAAGTCAGCTGTCGTAGTCCCCAAAAACCCAGTCTCTGTCTTACTGTCCCCAGGATCCCACTCCAGTTACCGCTCCCTCCCCCCTCCCGGTCAAACTTTACCCCCAGTACCCTTATGTCCGTCAGTTTAACTGTCAGAGGTAGTCTGGTCAAGTCTGGGTCTGCCCACGGTCCGAAAAATTGGGCCTCTGTCTTGTCTCTGTTCAGTCTCGCCCCAGAGGCTCGTCCGTACCAGTCAGTCCTGTCCAGAGTCCTGTCGACGGATAAAAGGTTGGTACATAAAATGTTGACGTCGTCCATGTAAAAGACGCACTTGGCGGTCATCCCCCCACTCCCCGGGATACCCACCCCACTGATCCGTTGGTCCCTTCTCAAGACCTGTGCCAGTGGTTCAATACAGGCCACGAACAGAAGAGGATATAACGGACAGCCCTGACGGACGCCGCAGTGTACTCCCACTGCTTTTGACAGATGCCCATTTACAAGGATTTTGCTGGTGATGTCCCCGTACAGCATTCCCACCCAAACTAAGAACCTGTCCGGGAAACCCATTTTTTGCAGTACCTTAAAGAGGTACTGGTGCGAGACCCGTTCAAAGGCTTTTTCAAAATCTAAATTTAGGACTACAAGCCGCATGTTTCTGTCTCTCGCATAACAGATGGCATCTCGGATCAGTATCAGGCTGTCCGTGATCTTCCTTCCGGGAACGGCACAGGTTTGATCCGGGTGGATCACCTCCCCTAAAACAGAAGATATTCTGAGTGTTAAAACCTTGGTAAAAAGTGTACAATCAAAGTTTAAAAGGGTTATCGCTCCAGTTCTTCAGGTCCGTCCTGTCATTTTTCTTATATAAAAGAGTCACGATCCCCACTCTAAAACTGTCAGGTAGTCTGTCAAGATGTTCAAAGTCAGTAAAAACAGTCAGAAGTTCGTCGGCTAAAACATCCCAAAAGGCCAAATAAAACTCCAAAGGGAGGCCGTCCTCCCCCGGTGATTTACCCCTCTTAAAATGTTTCAGTCCTTGGTCAATTTCTGTCCTCGTCAGGTCTTTTTTCAGGTCGTCTGTGTTGGGTAAGGTCTTGTCGATGTAGGTTAAAACGTCCCCCATGGTCTCTTCACATACATCTTTTACCCCAAACAGTTCCCCATAAAAATCCTCGACTACTTATTTTATTCCCTCTGTATCTGTTTTTAAAACCCTATCTTTATTTTTTAAACCAGTCATTAACCTACCCTTACTAACTATTTTCTTTAAAAAGTACATAGTGCACTTCTCCCCCTCTTCTAATTCCCTTTCTTTACTTCTTAAAATAACCCCCTTGCTTTTCTGTTCTGCTAAAAGTACAATTTCCTTCTTTAATTTCTTGGTTAAAATCAAGGCCCTGTTGGCATAGGTTAAAATACCTTTCCAGTCGCTTTTGCAGTCCCACCATGCGTCTATCTCTCTAAAGAAAGTCCTCGTCCTTCCCTTCACCATTTCCCACCACTGTGCTCGTGTATCAAATAAGTCCTGTAGCGTCTGCCACTGGCTGAACTGCTCCGTGTACTGACGAACTACTCTATCATCTTCTAAAAGGGAGCAGTCCAATTTCCTTGCAATAAAACACTTGACCTGTCTACCTTAAAATCCTTTCATGCCCCTCTCCTGTCTGCTCTATTAAAAACAAAATTAAAATCCCCACCCACCACTAGAGGATCCCTCCCTAGCATGTGGGACTGCAGGTCCTCTAAAAGTGCACACCGGTCATGTTGGTCATTAAAACCATACACGTTTAGCACATTAAAATCCCTCCCCATTAAAGTACAGTTGGCTAAAAGAGCACGCCCACCTACCACCACCGTGCTCCCCTTCACCACCACCTGTGGGGTCTTGATTAAAATGGCAACGCCGTCGTTCTTGTTAAAATTGGAACCACTCCAAATTGAGGGCCCGTGCTGCCACTTATCCTCCCATTTCCTGTAAGAGGATAATATGATAAATCATAGATTGGCAAGGAAATCCTCTTCATCTTCACTGTCCAACTGCATTGTCACGGAGCTTTAAACAGCAGAAGAGGATGGAGAGGCCTTGAAGCTGTACGCTGCTGTGGTGCCAAACTGCTGCAGAACTTCACTTGGTAGTTTATGCTGGTAACAGGTATCACCAGCCAGCTTCAGTCCATACCGCACCAGGAGTATGGAGTTGAGTGTGCAGAGACATTCTATTTCTTAACTTTGACTTGACCACACTCATTTGGCTGAACAGCCGTTCAAACTCCGCATTTGAGTGTGGCAAGGAGAGGGCAGTGAGTGCAGCTTTGCACAGTTCTTCAAATGGATTTGACCCGGAAGAGTCCGTGTAGTTATTGACTTCACTCCAAAACTCAACTGTATTTTCAGTTGAGTTCCACCTAAACAGATGGATGTTTCTCAATTGGGAAACAATTTTATCAATTGTTTGGGGCTGGTATCCCAGTAGCTCAACTACTTTAATAATTTCAGTGGTGCCTTTATTGTGCTTTGGCGTTTCCTTAACACTGAACAAGGCCATGTTTCGCAAGGCTTCTATGTTGTCTGGGAGCCTTGCTTGCAGATCCTTGCTTAAAGCAACAACGTAGTTGCTGCACCGTCTCCGAATTACCTTTTTGTCCTCTGGCGCAAGACTGAGTTGGTACACCATGCTCTCGAAAAGGTACCCAAGGTATGGTGATGGGCTGAGATGTCCATCAACGGGATCCTTCAGGACATCCATTTTTGCCATAGGGTTGACTACTCTGCTGCAAATTGATGTTAAGAGATGTACCAGATTGTCCAAAAGCTTGACAGGATCTGTTTGATCTCCCTCAAATGACTTCACTGCAACTTGTACGTTGGACAGGATTGATTTGAAGAATGTCCGGTAGACATAGTTGATCTTGTCCATGTACGTGGCGTGGAGCACATCCGCCATGTAGCAATGCTCACTGGCCTTGGTCAACTCAAAGTGGAGTTTCAGTTCTTCCCACTGGCTCAATATACGGCGGCAGGGTAGCCTAGTGGTTAGAGCGTTGGACTAGTAACCGGAAGGTTGCAAGTTCAAACCCCCGAGCTGACAAGGTACAAATCTGTCGTTCTGCCCCTGAACAGGCAGTTAACCCACTGTTCCTAGGCCGTCATTGAAAATAAGAATTTGTTCTTAACTGACTTGCCTAGTTAAATAAAGGTAAAATAAAAAATAAAATAAAAAATACAAGTTACTGCAGGCTCAATCAATAGCCAACGTGTGACACACTTGTGATATGCAGGGGTTTCTGGCCACAATTCATGGTGGCATACACTGCTTTGTACGCCTCATGCCGTTTTGAGGAAATCGAAAACCAGTGGTAGGTTTCCCTGATTAAGTACTCAACACTCCTAGGGATGGTTTCTTTTGGATGCTGCACTGACAGCCAATTGTAAAGAATAGCACACACACAGCGGATGAGAATCAAATTGGGCAATGCACATTCTTCCTTTAAAACCCTGAAGATTCTCTTTTTCAAGGTTACACTTCTCAAGAAACTCAACTACCGCCTTTGCTATTGATCTGGCATCGCCCCCCTCCAATTCAACCAGCCCGAGAAATGTGGACACACCGGTTCTTTTTTTTAGCACTGAAATACCAAATCACCACACCCAGGTATTGATCAGCGGACTCATCCAAAAGGAGACTGAACTTCTCATCCCCCACATCTGATGTTACCCTTTGGAGAAAATAAGGAGCCAGTACTCCCCTAATAATTTCTGTGCACTTGGTGCGGTGCATATGGAAGTTTGTTGCTGCCACAGAATCTGAAAAGGCAGCTTTGCAAGCCATACCTAAATGGTGGCATGCTAGCAGCGAACAATGCTCTGCAATGGCATATAGTAGCTTCTGCGCTTTTGCAGTTATCCACTTTCTTAATAACCAACTGTGGTAATGTAGACTGTGGTAATGTAGACTGTGGTGCAGGGTTGTACAGTTTTATTTATATGCTTTGCAAATGTTTGCAATGTTTTTTGATGTCATACATTGTTGCAAGCAGATCTGATCTGTAGTAGGCACAGTATGCCTACTACACTTAAGTTGGCATCACTGTGCATGAGATCCCCACATTGTAGCCTGTACATTTAATATTTGTATTTATTATGTATCTCCATTAGCTGCTGCCAAGGCAGCAGCTACTCTTCTTGGGGTTTATTATGGGTCCCCATTAGTTCCTGCCAAGGCAGCAGCTACTCTTCCTGGGGTTTATTATGTATCTCCATTAGTTCCTGTCAAGGCAGCAGCTACTCTTCCTGGGGTTTATTATGGATCCCCATTAGTTCCTGTCAAAGCAGCAGCTACTCTTCTTGGGGTCCAGCAAAATTAAGGTAGTTTATACAATTTTAAAACATTACAACACACTGTGTGCCCTCAGGCCCCTACTCCACCACTACCAGGGTGGGTATAATTTGTAGAACGAGCCAAAGGGAATCTGTTCCAAAATCTTCGGAAATAACAAGGTTGCCAACAAACAACGCTTACAAAGTTTTATAGTGGCAGAATAAGATACCGGGTAGGGAGTGGACTATTTCATCAAGTTTTTCACTCACCACGTTTATTCCGTTTATTGGGGTGGCAGAAGAGTAGCCTAGTGGTTAGAGCGTTGGACTAGTAACCGAGAGTTTACTGTCTAGCCAGACAACTAGATATTTGTAGTTGTCCACATATTTTAAGTCAGAACTGTCCACAGTAGTGATGCTAGTCAGGCGGGTGTGGGCGGGAAGCATGCATTTAGTTTTGCTAGTGTTTAAGAGCAGTTGGAGGCCACAGAAGGAGTGTTGTATGGCATTGAAGCTTGTTTGGAGGTTTGTTAACACTGTGTCCAAAGAAGGGCCAGATGTCTACGCAGATGACACCATTCTGTATACGTGGATCAGGGAATCACCTGCAGCAAGAGCGCCATCGTTCTGTACCTGAAAAAGGCATGGCCAGGCACGACTCCAACACCATCATTAAGTTTGCAGACAACACAACAGTGGTAGGCCTGATCACCGACAATGACGAGACAGCCTATAGGGAGGAGGTCAGAGACCTGGCCGGGTGGTGCCAGAATAACAACCTATCCTTCATCGTAACCAAGACTAGAGTAGATGATTGTGGACTACAGGAAAAGGAGCACCGAGCACGTCATCATTCTCATTGACAGGGCTGTAGTGGAGCAGGTTGAGAGCTTCAAGTTCCTTGGTGTCCACATCACCAACAAACTAACATGGTCCAAGCACATCATGACAGTCATGAAGAGGGCATGACCAAACCTATTCCCCCCAGGAATCTAAAACGATTTGGCATGGGTCCTGAGATCCTCAAAAGGTTCTACAGCTGCAACATCGAGAGCATCCTGACCGGTTGCATCATGTCGTGGAAATTTCCTGTATTACCAAATCATGAGAGAGCAAACCACACACAAGTCAGAGTTATCATAAAGTCCATCTTTAATAAATATGAGCTTCACCATAGCCCTGTGACTCTCAGATCAATTCAGTGTCTATAAATGAATTCTCTGAGTGTCAACATAATGGCAACTGAGATCCTTTATAGCAAAGATCTACCCTAGTCGACATGACAAACCACAGGTCTTAGGAAAACTGCACAAAGGAAGAATTTTACTTGAGAGAGGAGCATCCCATCGCCAGACAGTATTTAGCTATAAATTATCTTTCAGTTTGGTCTCCTAAACGAAGCTCTTATCTCATTCCTGGTACCACTTAGGACCAAGACATTACCTCATCCAATGGTATATATCAATTGTCATTTTAGATACTCCCATCCCATCTCACGGAGACAGTGAGCCTCCTAGGCCATATACTAAATCAAGATAAGGGCAACCTCAGAGGGGACATGTAAATAGTTAGACACATTCCCATAAGAAGACAGGCCTAACCTCTCCCCAATGGGAAAAGTAACTTTTCCCACATAAGCATACTTAGAAAATGAATAAGACATTTTTTTATAAATGTTACCTAAAGGATTCTGATTCTGCTACCACAATCACTGCCTGGTACGGCAATTGCTCGGCCTCCGACTGCAAGGCACTACAGAGGGTAGTGCGTACGGCCCAGTACATCACTAGGGCCAAGCTTCCTGCCACCCAGGACCTCTATACCAGGCGGTGTCAGAGGAAGGGCCTAAAAATTGTCAGACTACAGCCACCCTAGTCATAGCCTGTTCCCTCCGATACCGCACGGCAAGCGGTACCATAACGCCAAGTCTAGGTCCATGAGGCTTCTAAACAGCTTCTACCCCCAAGCTATAAGACTCCTGAACACCTAATCAAATGGCTACCCAGACAATTTGCAGCCCCCCCCCTCTTTACACCACTGCTACTCTCATCTATGCAGTCACTTTAATAACTCTACCTACATATTACCTCAACTAACCGGTGCCCCCGCACATTGACTCTATCGGTACCCCCCTGTATATAGTCTCGCTATTGTTATTTTACTGCTGCTCTTTAATTGCTTGTTACTTTTCTCTTCATCTGTATTTTAATTTTTTTAAACTGCATTGTTGGTTAGGGGCTCGTAAGCATTTCACTGTAAGGTGTATCCGTATCCGGCGCATGTGACTAATACAATTTGATTTGGATTTGACCATGTCCGTCCTAGCTCGTTCATCAACGTCTTAATCGATATTTCGGTTTGCCTCTTATCGTCCCCTTATGCCATAGTTTGTACATATCGATTGTCATTAGAAACCACATTTGTTTAAGCAAGTCAGCCATATCAGCTATGTTTTTTGAAAGGCAGTAAATGAGGCTTGTTTGGTTCTAATTATTCAGAGTAAATAACTCACGGACACTAGAGAAGCTTAACCAAGTTTAATTCTTCCCCAAAGGGTCGTTACAGCTGTAATTCAGACAAAAACATGTTCTCACCGTCACAAGTATATATATACCCCACTTTGGACACTCCTCATTCTCTCCAATCCTTACATCTTATGGTTCCACAGGATAAGGGAAACAGGATACTAAACCCTTATTACTCCCTTCAGGGGATCTGACCTGACCTCTTGACCTCAAACCTTCCTTTGCCTAATCCACAGATGTCCATCCACTTCCCTTATAGCAATCCTGTGATCTCCTCCCGTCCACCCAACACATTCCAAAGCCATCGGTCTTTCTACGGAGACCCATTACCTTCTGGCATAAACCCAGTCTCTTTTTATACACTATGCGTCTGATCTATTATGTCTTTAATATCTCAATGTTCAAAGTTTACCACGAATCCAACAGCATGAATGAACCGTTTCGCTGCCAGACAAGGCTCCGCTGATAGTCAGGTGTAGCAGTGGTAAGGTGTTGGGACAGATTGATGTAGTCCCTAACAGTTTGTGGCCCCCCCTTGTCAACACTGGCATGCATCTAAAAGCTGTCCCCCCCCCCCCTATGCCCCACCAGGATTTACATGCTGGAGTTGGACGGTCGACCACTGAAAGCCCTGATGCCCTACACTTCAGTGAAGCCCAATAGATAGTGTGTTAAGCTTTGGTTGACATTTGAGAAAGAAAGAAATGGTAGTTATGCTGAGCTTATAAAAATGTCCCTCAATTTACCTCCAAATGACTTGAGGACCATCAACTGTCTGAGCTCCCCAGGAAGTATCCCATCCACCAGAACCAGCGAGTTCAGATCAGTCTGATTATCTGTGCTCGGAGTCAGAGGGGGACCAGCTTGAGGTAGGCTGTACCATCCCAGTGTTGAAAAGTAAATATCTCCCATTTATAACACTGCACTAATCCATCAAAATGTTCTCCCAGTAAAGTGTAACCTGTGTGTTTGCTTGTTGACGTCCGTCTCCTAACCTCTAACTCTGCTCTTGTTCTTCAGGACCTAGGGGGTTCAACCCAACACCCAGATCCATCCGATGTCCTCCGTTACCTGTTCTCCAGGACCTAGGGGCTCTGCCCAACACCCACCTGATGTCCTCCGTTACCTGTTCTCCAGGACCTAGTGGTTCTACCCAACACCCACCTGATGTCCTCCGTTACCAGGGTTAGGGGTTCAATTAATTGTTGTATCCTAGGACACACAATAGATATACATTTCAACCACAAAGGTGTACTAATGAGCTACGACAGATAGAACAAAAATAATCATCATAAAGGAGGACTGAAATTAGATTATTTCACTGTAGACCAGGGCCTGTTCAAATAACAACATGACAAGCCCGTGTATGACTCAAACTGATAAGCATGTGAATGGAGTGAAAATTATCTGACTTCGTGATCTGTGCTACGGATCAGCCCAGTACATCACTGGGGCCGAGCTCCCTGCCATCCAGAACCTCTATATCAGGTGGTGGTGAGGACAGCCCAGTACATCACTGGGGCCGAGCTCCCTGCCATCCAGAACCTCTATATCAGGTGGTGGTGAGGACAGCCCAGTACATCACGGGGGCCCAGCTCCCTGCCATCCAGAACCCCTATATCAGGTGGTGGTGAGGACAGCCCAGTACATCACTGGGGCCGAGCTCCCTGCCATCCAGAACCTCTATATCAGAGGGTGGTGAGGACAGCCCAGTACATCACTGGGGCCCAGCTCCCTGCCATCCATAACCTCTATATCAGGTGGTGGTGAGGACAGCCCAGTACATCACTGGGGCCGAACTCCCTCCATCCAGAACCGTTATAACCACCTAAGCCATAGACTTGTCTCTGCTTCCGCGGGGCAAGTGGTACCGTTGTATCAAGTCTGACACCAACAGGCTCCTGAACAGCTTCCATCCACATGCCATAAGACTGATACATAGCTTACATGCATTCGCTACACCCGCAATAACATCAGCTAAACACGAGCATGTGACAAATACATTTGATTCGAAAAAGGACAAAGATGGTCCAAGAACTATCGATTTCCTGGGTTATATTCCCACAGTAGAACAAGTCATTTATTTCCATGTTGAAAAAAGAAGAGTACAAATAAAATGCCAGAGGTAGTTGATGTTTAGATGAAAACATAAATGACTGTAGGGAAATAACTCGCCAACATCAGAGACAAGGTGAAAGGTCTAGGGGACTGTCTTGATTTAAGGGTTACAGGCTCTGCATGGCCAATCCGATATGGCCGTACAGCATTTACTGCGATACGGCCTCTACAGAAGTCAGGGCATTCATACTTCAGAGCTGTTGTGAAGGAAGGAATTTTGTGTTTATACAGGAAGTCCCGCCCCCAACTACAGTCATCCAATTATGTCAAAAACGGAGCTATACAGAGCTCTGCATGGTTACAACATTTGGAGGTGCACGGCAATGCGGAGCTTGAGTTGGCCTCTGCAAGCCTCCGGAGGCTACGCAGTGGTACGGAGCCTCCGGACCACATTTCTGGATCAAGAATAAATCTGCTTTTAGGGTGACAGTCTTGATTTAAGGGTTAGGGTGACAGTCTTGATTTAAGGGCTAGGGTGACAGTCTTGATTTAAGGGTTAGGGTGACAGTCTTGATTTAAGGGTTAGGGTGACAGTCTTGATTTAAGGGTTAGGGTGACAGTCTTGATTTAAGGGTTAGGGTGACAGTCTTGATTTAAGGGTTAGGGTGACAGTCTTGATTTAAGGGTTAGGGTGACAGTCTTGATTTAAGGGTGATAGTCTTGATTGAAGGGTCAGGGTGACTTCAGGGGTCTTGGGTCTCCCAGACTTCATCATCATAGTTGGGGATGGAGGTCTGGGAGTGGTCTTCAGGGTGACCATCTCCATAATTAGCATTCACAGCCAAGTCCATTGGGGTTTCATGGAGGGGATGTGACTGTGAGCTGGCTGGCCCACTCTGTGTGTTCTCCTCCATGCTCTGGTCTTCTCCCACTTGTTGGGCTACAGACTGCTCAGCCACAGTCCCCAGGACCTCAGGGTTAGAGTTCAGCTGAGTTATGACATCAGGGTTTGAGGCTGCACCTGGCATCTCCTTAGGATGAACATCTTCACCATTCAAAATGTCCACCTCTGAAGGTCCCTGACAGACTGGTGGTTTCTGGGTACCTTCTAGTGATGACCTCACCTGGTCACCTTTTTCATCTGGACCAACCACAGAGGTAGCTGGGAGTAGAGCCCTCAGATCATCTGCTCTCACTTCCTGTGTCAGGAGGTCAAGGTTAGGGTCATCTGTGATCACCGTTCTACCCCGAGTTCCCTCCTGGTCCTGAGTTTGACCCTCCAGTACAAAGAAGTTGTTTCGGACAATGTAGCGAACACACTGCAGGAGCACGTTCCTCTCATGGCGGATGTCTGGGGCCAGTAACTGTAAAGGTCAGGGGTCATAGAACAATTCAGCAGGTAGAAAAAAATGCTAACTACATTCACAATACAGACTTGAAAATGTTAAACTTTTATCTCAACCGATTTGTAAAATCAGTTGTGCCTAGATGCCTCTTTCCCGGTGTCTTACCATCTCAAGCAGAGTGGCGCGGCGCTGTTGGGGGGTGTCCATGTTGTTTCGTCCTCCTCTCGCACCTCTTCCTCTCCCCCGACTAGGTCTATGAGGACCAGACCCAGGCTGTGGTTCCTGGGGGGGCTCAGGGTAGAGTCTCTTAGCCCCAGATGAAGCACTGTTCTGGGGCTTGGCTGGCAGAGCCTTCAGCATTTCCTGGTTCTCCTTCAGCAGCTGACTGGTCCTCTGGATGGGCAGGACTGAGACACCACTAACTTTACATCTCAACGTGTTGAATAACGAAATTTAATGAAAGTTAAAATATTGAAGCTAAAACCGTGGAATCATTGGCGACGTCTTCTGTTTGTTGCCTCCACACACACACACACACAGAGAAAACAAGCCTCCATACGGGGAAAACAGACAGCTGACATTTAAAGCTCACCTTGTGGTTCCTGGTCACTGTCGCTCTCGGTCATGGAGCCGTAGCTGGCCATCAGAGATCCCAGCCCTGATGTCATTTGTTTAGGGGCCACAGTCACCCCACCTCCACTGACTGGCTCCTCTGTATCAGAGTCTGCAGGGGTCAGAGTCAACAGGGGTTGTGTATACAGGAACAGACATTAGGACCTTTAAAAAAAAACTTGTCTCTGGCAGGTTCCTGGATCACTGACTGACCTGGGTCGCTGTTGGCAAGAGCCCCCAGTGGGTCTCCCTCCCTGGGGTACTGAGTGAGGGTTTGAGGCCTCTCCATGGGGGGTTGAGTGGGGTGTGGCGGTCTCTCTGACTGACGAGGACCTGGTCTGGCCCATCTGCCCCTCTGGAACCTTCCACCACGCTGTCCACAACCTCTACCCCTCATCCTCCTGACAACAGAACACACAGCATGTTGTAGCATGGCCTTAATAGTTCAGCTAATATAGGTCCCAACTATTCCGTGGAGGAAACTTGTGCATCAGTACAATATCATCCTGTTGTATTTGTAACCTAACTTGTACCAACCAATAAAAACAAATAAAAATGTAGGAAGAAGTACCCAAACTGAGCGGTTTCCAGCACCGCTCCAGTCTCCTCCCTGGCATCCATCACCTTCCTCCTCTTCTCCACGTTCACCAGGGTCGGGTAGTTCCTGTACAGACAGAGACAAAGCTCTGATGTGTGCTTTCTGATAGTGTCACGTAACCTTGAAATTACTAAAAGGTGTCCCGCAAGGGTTGATTTTGGGACCCATCCTCTTTACTATTTATATTAATAATATATCTGCAAAAAACAAACATTAATCTATATGCTGATAACACGATTGGCCCTGCTGCTGACCAGGCTGTTAGAGCATCAGATTTGGTTACCTTGCAGAAAGCCCTTGTGGATTTGAAATTGGTCCTTCATGTGGCGGAAAAAACTAAATACATCCTGTTTTTTCTAATTTTCTCATTGAGATATTTCAGATGGTTTACACATTTATGTGATGGTCCTCTCATTGAGCAGGTTCCCAACCATAAATATTTGGGCTTTTGGATTAGCAAAAATGTAAAAAATAAAAAAGACAGACAGATGAGCTGGTAAAGCTGAGATTCAAGGCTTTATAGAACTAGACCAGGCCTCTCCCTAAACAGAAAGCCGGCTGGACACTCAACGTTCCTGCAGCCCCTCATTATGGGACTTCCCATTTATCAGAATGCAGCAGCCATTACTCTAAAACTCTTGGCTGCAGTGTTCACATTTTTATTTTACCAGGTAAGTTGACTGAGAACACAGGTTTAATACTCATCAATGCATCACTTATCAGCTGGTCAGCTGAACCTCTAAAATTCCAGTAGTTTAGAAAGCCGATGAGGAATAGATTCACTCTGGTTTGTGAGTGTTTTGGTTGATTGTAATAATGTGTTATTGAAAAGTAGTGAATCTGAAACGGCTGTGTCTGTTTTACTGAATGATATTGAATTGTTTGTTCTCAGGTCACCATTGAGAATGATAACCTGATCTCCCCTGAAAAATAACCACTACAAAAATACCCTTAAAGCTAACAAAACACCTATACTGTATATGCTTCTATAGACAGCTACACAAACTGGAACAAAAACACCCTACTTTCAGAAAATATTCAGACCCCTTGAATTTTACCACGTGTTACGTTACAAAATTGATTTAAAAAAAAGAAGCAATCTACACAATACCCCTTGAAGGATAAAGCGAAAACAGGTGTTGCGATAAAAAATAAACAGAAATACCTAATTTACATAAGTATTCAGACCCTTTGCTCTGAGACTCAAAGTTGAGCTCAGGTGCATCCTGTTTCCATTGATCGTTGAGATGTTTCTACAACTTGGAGTCCATCTGTGGTAATTTCAATTGATTGGACATGATTTGGAAAGACACACACCTGTCTATATAAGGTCCCACAGTTGACAGTGCATGTCAGAGCAAAAACCAAGCCATGAGGTCAAAGGAATTGTCCGTATCTCTCCGAGACAGGGTTGTGTCGAGGCACAGATCTGGGGAATTGTACCCCCCAAAAAATTCTGCAACTTTGAAAGTCCCCAATAACACAGTGCCTCCATCATTCTTAAATGGAAGAAGTTTGGAACCACCAAGTCTCTTCCAAGAGCTGGCCGCCCGGCCAAACTGAGCAGTCGGGGGAGAAGGGCCTTGGTCAGGGAGGTGACTAAAAACCAGATGGTCACTGACAGAGCTCCAGAGTTCCTCTGTGGAGATGGGAGAACCTTCCAGAAGGTAAACCATCTCTGCAGCACTCCACCAATCAGGCCTTTCTGGTAGAGTGGCCAGACGGAAGCCACTCCTCAGTAAAAGGCACATGACAGCCCGTTTGGGAGTTTTCCAAAAACCACCTAAATACTCTCAGACCATGAGAAACAAGATTCTCTGGTCTGATGAAACCAAGATTGAACTCTTTGGTCTGAATGCCAAGCATCACATCCTACGGTGAAGCATGGTGGTGGCAGCATCATGCTGTGGGGATGTTTTTTAGCGGCAGAGACCGGGAGACTAATCAGGATCGAGGGAAAGATGAACGGAGCAAAGTACAGATAGATCCTTGCTGAAAACCTGCTCCAGAACGCTCAGGACCTCAAATTGGGGCGAAGGTTCACCTTCCAACAAGACAACGACACTAAGCACACAGCCAAGACAACGCAGGAGTGGCTTTGGGACAAGTCTCTGAATGTCTACCCACAGTTGGTGTTGCCACCCCTGGGGTCATGGCAACACCTACTGTACATGACCCCAGGGTGGCAACACATACTGTACAGTCTAAGTGATATCAATGGGTCTTTCTCTATTCTGATTGTTTTATACTGGTCAAGAAATTCTGCAGTAATTTGAGAATTTCCACAATGCCACGTAGGGCTGCATGATATGGGCAAACAATCTAGGCCTTATTTTTAACCAAATGTTGAAATTGCAATTTGACTTGTGATTTAGAGCATAACACTTGGGTGAACTGTTGGAATCATGGAAATAGAATGATTATTCAAATTTTATAGTTAGAATATAATAGTGGGCACGTCGAATACAGTGTTTGATATAACAAATGAAAATGCCAGGGAGGAGTTACTGTGACAGGGTAGGAACCAAAGTGTTGACAAGTGTTTCCTAGGAGACTCTATAATATTTGGCTACATTGAATGTTCTCTCTTACCTACTTCATGAAGCTAACATATTCTTGCTTAGTGAATTCCTCTGATTTAGAAGTTACTGTTGCACAAAAAACATGCAGATTTAGTTCTACACCATCACTGGTATTATCAGGCTGTATTTGCTCGTTACGTTTGCTTGGACTCAGTACATTTGTTAGCTAGGTAGCAATTAGCATTAGCTAATAGTGTAATTACAGAAGGCTAGTGGATTAATATTAAAAAGCAAAGTGGAAACAGCGTTGTTGTCATCAACATTGCCGCATGTCAAATTCTATTTTATTTGTCACATGCACCGAATACAACAGGTGTCGACCTTAGTGAAATGCTGACTTACAAGCCCTTAACCAACAGCTTTAAGAAAATAAATAACACTTATTTGTAAGTACAAAATAGATACGGAAATAGAAAATAAAAGGAACAAATAATGAAACAGCAGCAGTAAAATAACAAGCGAGGCTCTATAAGAGGTCGGACGATTATCATTTTTGGAGGACCACAAAAAGCCGATACCGATTAAAATCCGACGATTTTTGTTTATATATTTGTAATAATGACAATTACAACAATACTGAATGAACACTTATTTTAACTTAGTATAATACATAAATAAAACACAATTTAGTCTCAAATAAATAATGAAACATGTTCAATTTGGTTTAAATAATGAAAAAACAAAGTGTTGGAGAAGAAAGTAAAAGTGCAATATGTGCCATGTAAAAAAGCTAACCTTTAAGTTACTTGCTCAGAACATGAGAACATATGAAAGCTGGTGGTTCCTTAAAACATGAGTCTTCAATATTCCCAGTTAAGAAGTTTTAGGTTGTAGTTTTTATAGGACTATTTCTCTCTATACCATTTGTATTTCATAGACCTTTGACTATTGGATGTTCTTATAGGCACTATAGTATTGCCAGCCTCGGGAGTTGATGGGCTTGAAGTCATAGATATTCGTCGCCAGACCCACTGGCTCCAGGTCATCTACAAGTGCATGCTAGGTAAAGCTCCGCCTTATCTCAGTTCACTGGTCACGATGGCAACACCCACCCGTAACACGCGCTCCAGCAGGTGTATCTCACTAATCGTCCCTAAAGCCAACACCTCATTTGGCCGCCTTTCGTTCCAGTTCTCTGCTGCCTGTGACTGGAACGAATTGCAAAAATCGCTGAAGTTGGAGACTTTTATCTCCCTCACCAACTTCAAACATCTGCTATCTGAGCAGCTAACCAATCGCTGCAGCTGTACATAGTCTATCGGTAAATAGCCCACCCAATTTTACCTACCTCATCCCCATACTGTTTTTATTTATTTACTTTTCTGCTCTTTTGCACACCAATATCTCTACATGTACATGACCATCTGATCATTTATCACTCCAGTGTTAATCTGCAAAATTTTAATTATTCGCCTACCTTCTCATGCCGTTTGCACACAATGTATATATAGACTCCCCTTTTTTCTACTGTGTTATTGACTTGTTAATTGTTTACTCCATGTGTAACTCTGTGTTGTCTGTTCACACTGCTTTGCTTTATCTTGGCCAGGTCGCAGTTGCAAATGAGAACTTGTTCTCAACTGGCCTACCTGGTTAAATAAAGGTGTTCTCAACTAGCCTACCTGGTTAAATAAAGGTGTTCTCAACTGGCCTACCTGGTTAAATAAAGGTGTTCTCAACTGGCCTACCTGGTTAAATAAAGGTGTTCTCAACTGGCCTACCTGGTTAAATAAAGGTGTTCTCAACTAGCCTACCTGGTTAAATAAAGGTGTTCTCAACTAGCCTACCTGGTTAAATAAAGGTGTTCTCAACTAGCCTACCTGGTTAAATAAAGGTGTTCTCAACTAGCCTACCTGGTTAAATAAAGGTGTTCTCAACTGGCCTACCTGGTTAAATAAAGGTGTTCTCAACTAGCCTACCTGGTTAAATAAAGGTGTTCTCAACTAGCCTACCTGGTTAAATAAAGGTGTTCTCAACTGGCCTACCTGGTTAAATAAAGGTGTTCTCAACTAGCCTACCTGGTTAAATAAAGGTGTTCTCAACTAGCCTACCTGGTTAAATAAAGGTGTTCTCAACTAGCCTACCTGGTTAAATAAAGGTGTTCTCAACTAGCCTACCTGGTTAAATAAAGGTGTTCTCAACTGGCCTACCTGGTTAAATAAAGGTGTTCTCAACTAGCCTACCTGGTTAAATAAAGGTGTTCTCAACTGGCCTACCTGGTTAAATAAAGGTGTTCTCAACTGGCCTACCTGGTTAAATAAAGGTGTTCTCAACTGGCCTACCTGGTTAAATAAAGGTGTTCTCAACTAGCCTACCTGGTTAAATAAAGGTGTTCTCAACTGGCCTACCTGGTTAAATAAAGGTGTTCTCAACTGGCCTACCTGGTTAAATAAAGGTGTTCTCAACTAGCCTACCTGGTTAAATAAAGGTGTTCTCAACTAGCCTACCTGGTTAAATAAAGGTGTTCTCAACTAGCCTACCTGGTTAAATAAAGGTGTTCTCAACTGGCCTACCTGGTTAAATAAAGGTGTTCTCAACTAGCCTACCTGGTTAAATAAAGGTGTTCTCAACTGGCCTACCTGGTTAAATAAAGGTGTTCTCAACTAGCCTACCTGGTTAAAAAAAAAATAATAATAAACAGCGCTGTACTTCAAGCACAGCGAAGAGCTGCTGGCAAACGGAGGAAAGTGTGGTTTGAATGAATGCTTACGAGCCTGTTGCTGCCTACCACCGCTCAGTCAGACTGCTCTATCAAATAATAGACTTAATTATAATGTAATAAACACAGAACTATATGAGCCTTAAGTCATTAATATGGTCAAATACGGAAACTAGAATTTCGAAAATTAAACGTTTATTATTTCAATGAAATACGGAACCGTTCTGTATTTTATCAGACGGGTGGCAACCCTAAGTCTAGATATTGCTGTTACATTGCACAACCTTCAATGCTATGTCATAATTATGTACAATTCTGGCAAATGAATTAGGGTCTTTGTTAGGAAGAAACGGTTTCCACACAGTTCGCAACGAGCCAGGCGGCCCAAACTGCTGCATATACCCCGACTCTGCTTACACTGAACGCAAGAAAAGTGACACAGTTTCAGGCACCGCATTTATTATGTGCAATGCAAGACAAGCTAGTTAAACTAGTAATATCATCAACCATGTGTAGTTAACTAGTGATTATGATAAGATTCTAAAAAAACAATCAAAGATAAGTTTAATGCTAGCTAGCAACTCCCCATGGCTCCTTGCCCTCACGTAACAGATGGTCAGCCTGCAGCGCAGTTTCCTCGTGGATTGCAATATAATCGGCATCCAAAAATGCAGATTACCGATTGTTATGAAAGCTTGAAATCGGCCCTAATTAAATCGGTCAACCTCTTATCTATACAGGGGGTACCGGTACAGAGTCAATGTGGAGGCGATATACAGGGGGTACCGGTACAGAGTCAATGTGGAGGCTATATACAGGGGGTATAGAGTCAATGTGGAGGCTATATACAGGGGGTACAGAGTCAATGTGGAGGCTATATACAGGGGATACAGAGTCAATGTGGAGGCTATATACAGGGGGTACCGGTCCACATGGATGGTAAAATAGACATCTTACTACTGCCAGAATCTACCCAAATTTGGCAGGTGTTAATATTAGGCCCCGATACTGGTGGTAACAGCACATTGTTCATATGGACCACAGAATCAGATCTAATCCAGAAGTAGTCATTTCAAGAGAAATTGAGGAAACAAAAGCATTGCTGATGAGTGACTGGATCTTACAACAAAGTTTTACCATGTTTAAAAACATACTACAGTACTGACCTGCGCCTCTCCTCTCTCCATTTAGAAATCTCGTCTGGAGTGTCCAGCTTGATTCTCTTTGCCCCTGGGGCATGGTTCTATAGGAGACGGTACAGGAGGAGGTTACACACACGGTTCTATAGGAGACGGTACAGGAGGAGGTTACACACACGGTTCTATAGGAGATGGTACAGGAGGAGGTTAAACACACGGTTCTATAGGAGACGGTACAGGAGGAGGTTACACACACGGTTCTATAGGAGACGGTACAGGAGGAGGTTACACACACGGTTCTATAGGAGACGGTACAGGAGGAGGTTACACACACGGTTCTATAGGAGATGGTACAGGAGGAGGTTACACACACGGTTCTATAGGAGACGGTACAGGAGGAGGTTACACACACGGTTCTATAGGAGACGGTACAGGAGGAGGTTACACACACGGTTCTATAGGAGATGGTACAGGAGGAGGTTACACACACGGTTCTATAGGAGACGGTACAGGAGGAGGTTACACACACGGTTCTATAGGAGACGGTACAGGAGGAGGAGGTTAAACACACGGTTCTATAGGAGACGGTACAGGAGGAGGAGGTTAAACACGCGGTTCCAGACAGGAGGAGGTTAAACACGCGGTTCCAGACAGGAGGAGGAGGAGGTTAAACACGCGGTTCCAGACGGGAGGAGGAGGAGGTTAAACACGCGGTTCCAGACAGGAGGAGGAGGAGGTTAAACACGCGGTTCCAGACAGGAGGAGGAGGAGGTTAAACACGCGGTTCCAGACGGGAGGAGGAGGAGGTTAAACGCGCGGTTCCAGACAGGAGGAGGTTAAACACGCGGTTCCAGACAGGAGGAGGAGGAGGTTAAACACGCGGTTCCAGACAGGGGGAGGAGGAGGTTAAACACGCGGTTCCAGACAGGGGGAGGAGGAGGTTAAACACGCGGTTCCAGACAGGAGGAGGAGGAGGTTAAACGCGCGGTTCCAGACAGGAGGAGGAGGAGGTTAAACACGCGGTTCCAGACAGGAGGAGGTTAAACACGCGGTTCCAGACAGGAGGAGGAGGTTAAACACGCGGTTCCAGACAGGAGGAGGAGGTTAAACACGCGGTTCCAGACGGGAGGAGGAGGAGGTTAAACACGCGGTTCCAGACGGGAGGAGGAGGTTAAACACGCGGTTCCAGACAGGAGGAGGAGGAGGAGGAGGAGGTTAAACACGCGGTTCCAGACAGGAGGAGGAGGAGGAGGAGGTTAAACACGCGGTTCCAGACAGGAGGAGGAGGAGGTTAAACACGCGGTTCCAGACGGGAGGAGGAGGAGGTTAAACACGCGGTTCCAGACAGGAGGAGGAGGAGGTTAAACACGCGGTTCCAGACAGGAGGAGGAGGAGGAGGTTAAACACGCGGTTCCAGACAGGAGGAGGAGGAGGAGGAGGTTAAACACGCGGTTCCAGACAGGAGGAGGAGGTTAAACACGCGGTTCCAGACAGGAGGAGGAGGAGGAGGTTAAACACGCGGTTCCAGACAGGAGGAGGAGGTTAAACACGCGGTTCCAGACAGGAGGAGGAGGTTAAACACGCGGTTCCAGACAGGAGGAGGAGGTTAAACACGTGGTTCCAGACAGGAGGAGGAGGAGGAGGTTAAACACGTGGTTCCAGACAGGAGGAGGAGGAGGAGGAGAAACACGTGGTTCCAGACAGGAGGAGGAGGAGGAGGTTAAACACGTGGTTCCAGACAGGAGGAGGTTAAACACGCGGTTCCAGACAGGAGGAGGTTAAACACGTGGTTCCAGACAGGAGGAGGTTAAACACGTGGTTCCAGACAGGAGGAGGAGGTTAAACACGCGGTTCCAGACAGGAGGAGGAGGTTAAACACGCGGTTCCAGACAGGAGGAGGTTAAACACGTGGTTCCAGACAGGAGGAGGAGGTTAAACACGCGGTTCCAGACAGGAGGAGGTTAAACACGTGGTTCCAGACAGGAGGAGGAGGTTAAACACGCGGTTCCAGACAGGAGGAGGTTAAACACGTGGTTCCAGACAGGAGGAGTTAGGGTATTGCTATTCATGTATAGAAGCAACACTCTTGCTGAGTTGTGGCTGCTTTGTGTGATGTGTTGTCTCTACCTTCTTGACATTTGTGCTGTTGATTGTGCCCAATAATGTTTGTACCATGTTGTGTTGCTACCATGTTGTGTTGCTGCCTTGATATGTTGTCGTCTTAGGTCTCACTTTATGTATTGTTGTCTCTCTTGTTGTGATGTGTGTTTTGTCCTATATTTATTTGTATTGATTTTTAATCCCAGGCCCCAGTCCCCGCAGGAGGCCTTTTGCTAGGCCGTCATGGGAAATAAGAATTGGTTCTTAACCCGACTTGCCTAGTTAAATAAAATAAAATGAATATACAGGAAGAGGTTAATGCTTGGTTCTATATAGATGAGGGGTTGATGGGTAATAGCTGAGGCTGGCGGTCTACTTACATTTTTCCAGTGAATGTTGACCAGCTTCTCATGAGCAGTGAAGCTGCAGTCTTCAACTGAGCACTATAAAACAGAAGTCTCTTTTACTGAAGGTTGACTAACACAATGCTTTGCCTGTTTTACTGAAGGTTGACTAACACAATGCTTTGCCTGTTTTACTGAATGTTGACTAACACAATGCTTTGCCTGTTTTACTGAAGGTTGACTAACACAATGCTTTGCCTGTTTTACTAAAGGTTGACTAACACAATGCTTTGCCTGTTTTACTGAAGGTTGACTAACACAATGCTTTGCCTGTTTTACTGAAGGTAGACCAACAACGGAACTGCTTTCTCTGGAACAGGCCCAGATCCCTGTGATTTGTGTGAAGAGGAGGCGGAGAAAAGGGGTCAGACAGCCTTCTGAAAATGCATAGGCGATCGAATAACCCCCCACTTCCTTCCATTCTGCCAGCAAACTTGAAATCTTTGGACAATAAAATTGGCGAGTTACGCAAAAAATTAAACTACCAAAAGGACATTCAAAACTGTTATATGTTATGTTTCACAGAGACTTGGCTGAACGATGACACTATCAACATACAGCTGGCTGATTATACGATGCACCGGCAGGACAGAACAGAGGCGTGGCTGGTTATACGATGCACCGGCAGGACAGAACAGAGGCTGGTTATACGATGCACCGGCAGGACAGAACAGAGGCGTGGCTGGTTATACGATGCACCGGCAGGATAGAACAGAGGCGTGGCTGGTTACACGATGCACCGGCAGGACAGAACAGAGGCTGGTTATACGATGCACCGGCAGGACAGAACAGAGGCTGGTTATACGATGCACCAGCAGGATAGAACAGAGGCTGGTTATACGATGCACCGGCAGGACAGAACAGAGGCTGGTTATACGATGCACCGGCAGGACAGAACAGAGGCTGGTTATACGATGCACCGGCAGGACAGAACAGAGGCTGGTTATACGATGCACCAGCAGGATAGAACAGAGGCGTGGCTGGTTATACGATGCACCGGCAGGATAGAACAGAGGCTGGTTATACGATGCACCGGCAGGATAGAACAGAGGCGTGGCTGGTTATATGATGCACCGGCAGGACAGAACAGAGGCTGGTTATACGATGCACCGGCAGGATAGAACAGAGGCGTGGCTGGTTACACGATGCACCGGCAGGATAGAACAGAGGCTGGTTATACGATGCACCAGCAGGACAGAACAGAGGCGTGGCTGGTTATACGATGCACCGGCAGGATAGAACAGAGGCTGGTTATACGATGCACCGGCAGGATAGAACAGAGGCGTGGCTGGTTATACGATGCACCGGCAGGATAGAACAGAGGCTGGTTATACGATGCACCGGCAGGACAGAACAGAGGCGTGGCTGGTTATACGATGCACCGGCAGGATAGAACAGAGGCGTGGCTGGTTATACGATGCACCGGCAGGACAGAACAGAGGCGTGGCTGGTTATACGATGCACCGGCAGGATAGAACAGAGGCGTGGCTGGTTATACGATGCACCGGCAGGACAGAACAGAGGCCTGGCTGGTTATACGATGCACCGGCAGGATAGAACAGAGGCGTGGCTGGTTATACGATGCACCGGCAGGACAGAACAGAGGCTGGTTATACGATGCACCGGCAGGATAGAACAGAGGCGTGGCTGGTTATACGATGCACCGGCAGGATAGAACAGAGGCGTGGCTGGTTACACGATGCACCGGCAGGACAGAACAGAGGCGTGGCTGGTTACACGATGCACCGGCAGGATAGAACAGAGGCGTGGCTGGTTATACGATGCACCGGCAGGACAGAACAGAGGCGTGGCTGGTTATACGATGCACCGGCAGGATAGAACAGAGGCGTGGCTGGTTATACGATGCACCGGCAGGACAGAACAGAAGCGTGGCTGGTTATACGATGTACCGGCAGGACAGAACAGAGGCGTGGCTGGTTATACGATGCACCGGCAGGACAGAACAGAGGCTGGTTATACGATGCACCAGCAGGATAGAACAGAGGCTGGTTATACGATGCACCGGCAGGACAGAACAGAGGCGTGGCTGGTTATACGATGTACCGGCAGGACAGAACAGAGGCTGGTTATACGATGCACCAGCAGGATAGAACAGAGGCGTGGCTGGTTATACGATGTACCGGCAGGACAGAACAGAGGCTGGTTATACGATGCACCAGCAGGATAGAACAGAGGCGTGGCTGGTTATACGATGTACCGGCAGGACAGAACAGTGGCTGGTTATACGATGCACCGGCAGGACAGAACAGAGGCTGGTTATACGATGCACCAGCAGGATAGAACAGAGGCGTGGCTGGTTATACGATGTACCGGCAGGACAGAACAGAGGCTGGTTATACGATGCACCGGCAGGACAGAACAGAGGCTGGTTATACGATGCACCAGCAGGACAGAACAGAGGCGTGGCTGGTTATACGATGTACCGGCAGGACAGAACAGAGGCTGGTTATACGATGCACCGGCAGGACAGAACAGAGGCTGGTTATACGATGCACCAGCAGGATAGAACAGAGGCGTGGCTGGTTATACGATGCACCGGCAGGACAGAACAGAGGCTGGTTATACGATGCACCGGCAGGATAGAACAGAGGCCTGGCTGGTTATACGATGCACCGGCAGGATAGAACAGAGGCGTGGCTGGTTATACGATGCACCGGCAGGATAGAACAGAGGCGTGGCTGGTTATACGATGCACCGGCAGGACAGAACAGAGGCTGGTTATACGATGCACCGGCAGGATAGAACAGAGGCGTGGCTGGTTATACGATGCACCGGCAGGATAGAACAGAGGCGTGGCTGGTTATACGATGCACCGGCAGGACAGAACAGAGGCGTGGCTGGTTATACGATGCACCGGCAGGACAGAACAGAGGCTGGTTATACGATGCACCGGCAGGACAGAACAGAGGCGTGGCTGGTTATACGATGCACCGGCAGGACAGAACAGAGGCGTGGCTGGTTATACGATGCACCGGCAGGACAGAACAGAGGCGTGGCTGGTTATACGATGCACCAGCAGGATAGAACAGAGGCGTGGCTGGTTATACGATGCACCGGCAGGATAGAACAGAGGCGTGGCTGGTTATACGATGCACCGGCAGGACAGAACAGAGGCGTGGCTGGTTATACGATGCACCGGCAGGATAGAACAGAGGCGTGGCTGGTTATACGATGCACCGGCAGGATAGAACAGAGGCGTGGCTGGTTATACGATGCACCAGCAGGACAGAACAGAGGCGTGGCTGGTTATACGATGCACCGGCAGGATAGAACAGAGGCGTGGCTGGTTATACGATGCACCGGCAGGATAGAACAGAGGCGTGGCTGGTTATACGATGCACCGGCAGGATAGAACAGAGGCTGGTTATACGATGTACCGGCAGGATAGAACAGAGGCTGGTTATACGATGCACCGGCAGGACAGAACAGAGGCTGGTTATACGATGCACCGGCAGGATAGAACAGAAGCGTGGCTGGTTATACGATGCACCGGCAGGATAGAACAGAGGCTGGTTATACGATGCACCGGCAGGACAGAACAGAGGCGTGGCTGGTTATACGATGCACCGGCAGGATAGAACAGAGGCTGGTTATACGATGCACCGGCAGGATAGAACAGAGGCTGGTTATACGATGCACCGGCAGGACAGAACAGAGGCGTGGCTGGTTATACGATGCACCGGCAGGATAGAACAGAGGCGTGGCTGGTTATACGATGCACCGGCAGGACAGAACAGAGGCGTGGCTGGTTATACGATGCACCGGCAGGATAGAACAGAGGCGTGGCTGGTTATACGATGCACCGGCAGGACAGAACAGAGGCGTGGCTGGTTATACGATGCACCGGCAGGACAGAACAGAGGCGTGGCTGGTTATACGATGCACCGGCAGGATAGAACAGAGGCGTGGCTGGTTATACGATGCACCGGCAGGATAGAACAGAGGCGTGGCTGGTTATACGATGCACCGGCAGGACAGAACAGAGGCTGGTTATACGATGCACCGGCAGGATAGAACAGAGGCGTGGCTGGTTATAAGATGCACCGGCAGGATAGAACAGAGGCGTGGCTGGTTATACGATGCACCGGCAGGACAGAACAGAGGCGTGGCTGGTTATACGATGCACCGGCAGGACAGAACAGAGGCGTGGCTGGTTATACGATGCACCGGCAGGATAGAACAGAGGCGTGGCTGGTTATACGATGCACCGGCAGGATAGAACAGAGGCGTGGCTGGTTATACGATGCACCGGCAGGACAGAACAGAGGCTGGTTATACGATGCACCGGCAGGATAGAACAGAGGCGTGGCTGGTTATACGATGCACCAGCAGGATAGAACAGAAGCGTGGCTGGTTATACGATGCACCGGCAGGACAGAACAGAGGCTGGTTATACGATGTACCGGCAGGACAGAACAGAGGCTGGTTATACGATGCACCAGCAGGACAGAACAGAGGCGTGGCTGGTTATACGATGCACCGGCAGGACAGAACAGAGGCTGGTTATACGATGCACCGGCAGGATAGAACAGAGGCGTGGCTGGTTATACGATGCACCAGCAGGATAGAACAGAAGCGTGGCTGGTTATACGATGCACCAGCAGGATAGAACAGAAGCTGGTTATACGATGCACCGGCAGGATAGAACAGAGGCTGGTTATACGATGCACCGGCAGGATAGAACAGAAGCGTGGCTGGTTATACGATGCACCAGCAGGACAGAACAGAGGCCTGGCTGGTTATACGATGCACCGGCAGGACAGAACAGAAGCGTGGCTGGTTATACGATGCACCGGCAGGATAGAACAGAGGCGTGGCTGGTTATACGATGCACCGGCAGGATAGAACAGAGGCTGGTTATACGATGCACCGGCAGGATAGAACAGAGGCTGGTTATACGATGCACCGGCAGGATAGAACAGAGGCTGGTTATACGATGCACCAGCAGGATAGAACAGAAGCGTGGCTGGTTATACGATGCACCAGCAGGACAGAACAGAGGCCTGGCTGGTTATACGATGCACCGGCAGGACAGAACAGAAGCGTGGCTGGTTATACGATGCACCGGCAGGATAGAACAGAGGCGTGGCTGGTTATACGATGCACCGGCAGGATAGAACAGAGGCGTGGCTGGTTATACGATGCACCGGCAGGACAGAACAGAGGCGTGGCTGGTTATACGATGCACCAGCAGGATAGAACAGAGGCTGGTTATACGATGCACCAGCAGGATAGAACAGAGGCTGGTTATACGATGCACCGGCAGGACAGAACAGAGGCTGGTTATACGATGCACCGGCAGGATAGAACAGAAGCGTGGCTGGTTATACGATGCACCGGCAGGATAGAACAGAGGCGTGGCTGGTTATACGATGCACCGGCAGGATAGAACAGAGGCGTGGCTGGTTATACGATGCACCGGCAGGATAGAACAGAGGCCTGGCTGGTTATACGATGCACCGGCAGGATAGAACAGAGGCCTGGCTGGTTATACGATGCACCGGCAGGACAGAACAGAGGCTGGTTATACGATGCACCGGCAGGATAGAACAGAAGCGTGGCTGGTTATACGATGCACCGGCAGGATAGAACAGAGGCCTGGCTGGTTATACGATGCACCGGCAGGACAGAACAGAGGCTGGTTATACGATGCACCAGCAGGATAGAACAGAAGCGTGGCTGGTTATACGATGCACCGGCAGGATAGAACAGAAGCGTGGCTGGTTATACGATGCACCGGCAGGATAGAACAGAGGCGTGGCTGGTTATACGATGCACCGGCAGGATAGAACAGAAGCGTGGCTGGTTATACGATGCACCGGCAGGATAGAACAGAGGCGTGGCTGGTTATACGATGCACCGGCAGGATAGAACAGAGGCGTGGCTGGTTATACGATGCACCGGCAGGATAGAACAGAAGCGTGGCTGGTTATACGATGCACCGGCAGGATAGAACAGAGGCGTGGCTGGTTATACGATGCACCGGCAGGACAGAACAGAGGCTGGTTATACGATGCACCGGCAGGATAGAACAGAGGCGTGGCTGGTTATACGATGCACCGGCAGGATAGAACAGAGGCGTGGCTGGTTATACGATGCACCGGCAGGATAGAACAGAGGCGTGGCTGGTTATACGATGCACCGGCAGGACAGAACAGAGGCTGGTTATACGATGCACCGGCAGGATAGAACAGAGGCGTGGCTGGTTATACGATGCACCGGCAGGATAGAACAGAGGCGTGGCTGGTTATACGATGCACCGGCAGGATAGAACAGAGGCGTGGCTGGTTATACGATGCACCGGCAGGATAGAACAGAGGCCTGGCTGGTTATACGATGCACCGGCAGGACAGAACAGAGGCTGGTTATACGATGCACCGGCAGGATAGAACAGAGGCTGGTTATACGATGCACCGGCAGGATAGAACAGAGGCTGATTATACGATGCACCGGCAGGATAGAACAGAGGCGTGGCTGGTTATACGATGCACCGGCAGGATAGAACAGAGGCTGGTTATACGATGCACCGGCAGGATAGAACAGAGGCGTGGCTGGTTATACGATGCACCGGCAGGATAGAACAGAGGCGTGGCTGGTTATACGATGCACCGGCAGGATAGAACAGAGGCGTGGCTGGTTATACGATGCACCGGCAGGATAGAACAGAGGCCTGGCTGGTTATACGATGCACCGGCAGGACAGAACAGAGGCTGGTTATACGATGCACCGGCAGGATAGAACAGAGGCGTGGCTGGTTATACGATGCACCGGCAGGACAGAACAGAGGCGTGGCTGGTTATACGATGCACCGGCAGGATAGAACAGAAGCGTGGCTGGTTATACGATGCACCGGCAGGATAGAACAGAGGCGTGGCTGGTTATACGATGCACCGGCAGGATAGAACAGAGGCGTGGCTGGTTATACGATGCACCGGCAGGACAGAACAGAGGCGAGGCTGGTTATACGATGCACCGGCAGGATAGAACAGAAGCGTGGCTGGTTATACGATGCACCGGCAGGATAGAACAGAGGCTGGTTATACGATGCACCAGCAGGATAGAACAGAGGCTGGTTATACGATGCACCAGCAGGACAGAACAGAGGCTGGTTATACGATGCACCAGCAGGATAGAACAGAGGCTGGTTATACGATGCACCAGCAGGATAGAACAGAGGCGTGGCTGGTTATACGATGCACCGGCAGGATAGAACAGAGGCTGGTTATACGATGCACCAGCAGGACAGAACAGAGGCTGGTTATACGATGCACCAGCAGGATAGAACAGAGGCTGGTTATACGATGCACCGGCAGGATAGAACAGAGGCTGGTTATACGATGCACCAGCAGGATAGAACAGAGGCGTGGCTGGTTATACGATGCACCAGCAGGACAGAACAGAGGCCTGGCTGGTTATACGATGCACCAGCAGGACAGAACAGAGGCCTGGCTGGTTATACGATGCACCGGCAGGATAGAACAGAGGCCTGGCTGGTTATACGATGCACCGGCAGGATAGAACAGAGGCCTGGCTGGTTATACGATGCACCAGCAGGATAGAACAGAAGCGTGGCTGGTTATACGATGCACCGGCAGGATAGAACAGAGGCCTGGCTGGTTATACGATGCACCGGCAGGATAGAACAGAGGCCTGGCTGGTTATACGATGCACCGGCAGGATAGAACAGAGGCCTGGCTGGTTATACGATGCACCGGCAGGACAGAACAGAGGCCTGGCTGGTTATACGATGCACCGGCAGGATAGAACAGAGGCCTGGCTGGTTATACGATGCACCGGCAGGACAGAACAGAGGCCTGGCTGGTTATACGATGCACCGGCAGGATAGAACAGAGGCTGGTTATACGATGCACCAGCAGGACAGAACAGAGGCCTGGCTGGTTATACGATGCACCGGCAGGATAGAACAGAGGCTGGTTATACGATGCACCAGCAGGACAGAACAGAAGCGTGGCTGGTTATACGATGCACCGGCAGGACAGAACAGAGGCCTGGCTGGTTATACGATGCACCGGCAGGATAGAACAGAGGCTGGTTATACGATGCACCAGCAGGATAGAACAGAGGCGTGGCTGGTTACACGATGCACCGGCAGGACAGAACAGAGGCGTGGCTGGTTATACGATGCACCGGCAGGACAGAACAGAGGCGTGGCTGGTTATACGATGCACCGGCAGGATAGAACAGAGGCTGGTTATACGATGCACCGGCAGGACAGAACAGAGGCTGGTTATACGATGCACCGGCAGGACAGAACAGAGGCGTGGCTGGTTATACGATGCACCGGCACGACAGAACAGAGGCTGGTTATACGATGCACCGGCAGGATAGAACAGAAGCGTGGCTGGTTATACGATGCACCGGCAGGACAGAACAGAGGCTGGTTATACGATGCACCGGCAGGACAGAACAGAGGCGTGGCTGGTTATACGATGCACCGGCAGGACAGAACAGAGGCTGGTTATACGATGCACCGGCAGGACAGAACAGAGGCTGGTTATACGATGCACCGACAGGACAGAACAGAGGCGTGGCTGGTTACACGATGCACCGGCAGGACAGAACAGAGGCGTGGCTGGTTACACGATGCACCGGCAGGACAGAACAGAGGCTGGTTATACGATGCACCGGCAGGACAGAACAGAGGCTGGTTATACGATGCACCGGCAGGATAGAACAGAGGCGTGGCTGGTTATACGATGCACCGGCAGGATAGAACAGAGGCTGGTTATACGATGCACCGGCAGGACAGAACAGAGGCGTGGCTGGTTATACGATGCACCGGCAGGATAGAACAGAGGCTGGTTATACGATGCACCGGCAGGACAGAACAGAGGCGTGGCTGGTTATACGATGCACCGGCAGGACAGAACAGAGGCTGGTTATACGATGCACCGGCAGGATAGGACAGAAGCGTGGCTGGTTATACGATGCACCGGCAGGACAGAAAAGAGGCTGGTTATACGATGCACCGGCAGGACAGAACAGAGGCGTGGCTGGTTACACGATGCACCGGCAGGACAGAACAGAGGCGTGGCTGGTTACACGATGCACCGGCAGGACAGAACAGAGGCTGGTTATACGATGCACCGGCAGGACAGAACAGAGGCTGGTTATACGATGCACCGGCAGGACAGAACAGAGGCGTGGCTGGTTATACGATGCACCGGCAGGACAGAACAGAGGCTGGTTATACGATGCACCGGCAGGACAGAACAGAGGCGTGGCTGGTTACACGATGCACCGGCAGGACAGAACAGAGGCGTGGCTGGTTACACGATGCACCGGCAGGACAGAACAGAGGCGTGGCTGGTTACACGATGCACCGGCAGGACAGAACAGAGGCGTGGCTGGTTACACGATGCACCGGCAGGACAGAACAGAGGCTGGTTATACGATGCACCGGCAGGACAGAACAGAGGCTGGTTATACGATGCACCGGCAGGATAGAACAGAGGCGTGGCTGGTTATACGATGTACCGGCAGGACAGAACAGAGGCTGGTTATACGATGCACCGGCAGGACAGAACAGAGGCGTGGCTGGTTATAGGATGTACCGGCAGGACAGAACAGAGGCTGGTTATACGATGCACCGGCAGGATAGAACAGAGGCGTGGCTGGTTATACGATGCACCGGCAGGACAGAACAGAGGCTGGTTATACGATGCACCGGCAGGACAGAACAGAGGCGTGGCTGGTTATACGATGCACCGGCAGGATAGAACAGAGGCGTGGCTGGTTATACGATGCACCAGCAGGATAGAACAGAGGCTGGTTATACGATGCACCGGCAGGATAGAACAGAAGCGTGGCTGGTTATACGATGCACCGGCAGGATAGAACAGAGGCTGGTTATACGATGCACCGGCAGGATAGAACAGAAGCGTGGCTGGTTATACGATGCACCGGCAGGACAGAACAGAGGCTGGTTATACGATGCACCGGCAGGATAGAACAGAGACGTGGCTGGTTATACGATGCACCGGCAGGACAGAACAGAGGCGTGGCTGGTTATACGATGCACCGGCAGGACAGAACAGAGGCTGGTTATACGATGCACCGGCAGGATAGAACAGAGGCGTGGCTGGTTATACGATGCACCGGCAGGACAGAACAGAGGCTGGTTATACGATGCACCGGCAGGATAGAACAGAGGCGTGGCTGGTTATACGATGCACCGGCAGGATAGAACAGAGGCGTGGCTGGTTATACGATGTACCGGCAGGACAGAACAGAGGCTGGTTATACGATGCACCGGCAGGATAGAACAGAGGCGTGGCTGGTTATACGATGCACCGGCAGGACAGAACAGAGGCTGGTTATACGATGCACCGGCAGGACAGAACAGAGGCTGGTTATACGATGCACCGGCAGGATAGAACAGAGGCGTGGCTGGTTATACGATGCACCGGCAGGACAGAACAGAGGCTGGTTATACGATGCACCGGCAGGATAGAACAGAGGCGTGGCTGGTTATACGATGCACCGGCAGGACAGAACAGAGGCTGGTTATACGATGCACCGGCAGGATAGAACAGAGGCGTGGCTGGTTATACGATGCACCGGCAGGATAGAACAGAGGCGTGGCTGGTTACACGATGCACCGGCAGGATAGAACAGAGGCGTGGCTGGTTATACGATGCACCGGCAGGATAGAACAGAGGCCTGGCTGGTTATACGATGCACCGGCAGGACAGAACAGAGGCTGGTTATACGATGCACCGGCAGGATAGAACAGAGGCTGGTTATACGATGCACCGGCAGGATAGAACAGAGGCTGATTATACGATGCACCGGCAGGATAGAACAGAGGCGTGGCTGGTTATACGATGCACCGGCAGGATAGAACAGAGGCTGGTTATACGATGCACCGGCAGGATAGAACAGAGGCGTGGCTGGTTATACGATAAACCGGCAGGATAGAACAGAGGCGTGGCTGGTTATACGATGCACCGGCAGGATAGAACAGAGGCGTGGCTGGTTATACGATGCACCGGCAGGATAGAACAGAGGCCTGGCTGGTTATACGATGCACCGGCAGGACAGAACAGAGGCTGGTTATACGATGCACCGGCAGGATAGAACAGAGGCGTGGCTGGTTATACGATGCACCGGCAGGACAGAACAGAGGCGTGGCTGGTTATACGATGCACCGGCAGGATAGAACAGAAGCGTGGCTGGTTATACGATGCACCGGCAGGATAGAACAGAGGCGTGGCTGGTTATACGATGCACCGGCAGGATAGAACAGAGGCGTGGCTGGTTATACGATGCACCGGCAGGACAGAACAGAGGCGAGGCTGGTTATACGATGCACCGGCAGGATAGAACAGAAGCGTGGCTGGTTATACGATGCACCGGCAGGATAGAACAGAGGCTGGTTATACGATGCACCAGCAGGATAGAACAGAGGCTGGTTATACGATGCACCAGCAGGACAGAACAGAGGCTGGTTATACGATGCACCAGCAGGATAGAACAGAGGCTGGTTATACGATGCACCAGCAGGATAGAACAGAGGCTGGTTATACGATGCACCAGCAGGATAGAACAGAGGCGTGGCTGGTTATACGATGCACCGGCAGGATAGAACAGAGGCTGGTTATACGATGCACCAGCAGGACAGAACAGAGGCTGGTTATACGATGCACCAGCAGGATAGAACAGAGGCTGGTTATACGATGCACCGGCAGGATAGAACAGAGGCTGGTTATACGATGCACCAGCAGGATAGAACAGAGGCGTGGCTGGTTATACGATGCACCAGCAGGACAGAACAGAGGCCTGGCTGGTTATACGATGCACCAGCAGGACAGAACAGAGGCCTGGCTGGTTATACGATGCACCGGCAGGATAGAACAGAGGCCTGGCTGGTTATACGATGCACCGGCAGGATAGAACAGAGGCCTGGCTGGTTATACGATGCACCAGCAGGATAGAACAGAAGCGTGGCTGGTTATACGATGCACCGGCAGGATAGAACAGAGGCCTGGCTGGTTATACGATGCACCGGCAGGATAGAACAGAGGCCTGGCTGGTTATACGATGCACCGGCAGGATAGAACAGAGGCCTGGCTGGTTATACGATGCACCGGCAGGACAGAACAGAGGCCTGGCTGGTTATACGATGCACCGGCAGGATAGAACAGAGGCCTGGCTGGTTATACGATGCACCGGCAGGACAGAACAGAGGCCTGGCTGGTTATACGATGCACCGGCAGGATAGAACAGAGGCTGGTTATACGATGCACCAGCAGGACAGAACAGAGGCCTGGCTGGTTATACGATGCACCGGCAGGATAGAACAGAGGCTGGTTATACGATGCACCAGCAGGACAGAACAGAAGCGTGGCTGGTTATACGATGCACCGGCAGGACAGAACAGAGGCCTGGCTGGTTATACGATGCACCGGCAGGATAGAACAGAGGCTGGTTATACGATGCACCAGCAGGATAGAACAGAGGCGTGGCTGGTTACACGATGCACCGGCAGGACAGAACAGAGGCGTGGCTGGTTATACGATGCACCGGCAGGACAGAACAGAGGCGTGGCTGGTTATACGATGCACCGGCAGGATAGAACAGAGGCTGGTTATACGATGCACCGGCAGGACAGAACAGAGGCTGGTTATACGATGCACCGGCAGGACAGAACAGAGGCGTGGCTGGTTATACGATGCACCGGCACGACAGAACAGAGGCTGGTTATACGATGCACCGGCAGGATAGAACAGAAGCGTGGCTGGTTATACGATGCACCGGCAGGACAGAACAGAGGCTGGTTATACGATGCACCGGCAGGACAGAACAGAGGCGTGGCTGGTTATACGATGCACAGGCAGGACAGAACAGAGGCTGGTTATACGATGCACCGGCAGGACAGAACAGAGGCTGGTTATACGATGCACCGGCAGGACAGAACAGAGGCGTGGCTGGTTACACGATGCACCGGCAGGACAGAACAGAGGCGTGGCTGGTTACACGATGCACCGGCAGGACAGAACAGAGGCTGGTTATACGATGCACCGGCAGGACAGAACAGAGGCTGGTTATACGATGCACCGGCAGGATAGAACAGAGGCGTGGCTGGTTATACGATGCACCGGCAGGATAGAACAGAGGCTGGTTATACGATGCACCGGCAGGACAGAACAGAGGCGTGGCTGGTTATACGATGCACCGGCAGGATAGAACAGAGGCTGGTTATACGATGCACCGGCAGGACAGAACAGAGGCGTGGCTGGTTATACGATGCACCGGCAGGACAGAACAGAGGCTGGTTATACGATGCACCGGCAGGATAGAACAGAAGCGTGGCTGGTTATACGATGCACCGGCAGGACAGAAAAGAGGCTGGTTATACGATGCACCGGCAGGACAGAACAGAGGCGTGGCTGGTTACACGATGCACCGGCAGGACAGAACAGAGGCGTGGCTGGTTACACGATGCACCGGCAGGACAGAACAGAGGCTGGTTATACGATGCACCGGCAGGACAGAACAGAGGCTGGTTATACGATGCACCGGCAGGACAGAACAGAGGCGTGGCTGGTTATACGATGCACCGGCAGGACAGAACAGAGGCTGGTTATACGATGCACCGGCAGGACAGAACAGAGGCGTGGCTGGTTACACGATGCACCGGCAGGACAGAACAGAGGCGTGGCTGGTTACACGATGCACCGGCAGGACAGAACAGAGGCGTGGCTGGTTACACGATGCACCGGCAGGACAGAACAGAGGCGTGGCTGGTTACACGATGCACCGGCAGGACAGAACAGAGGCTGGTTATACGATGCACCGGCAGGACAGAACAGAGGCTGGTTATACGATGCACCGGCAGGATAGAACAGAGGCGTGGCTGGTTATACGATGTACCGGCAGGACAGAACAGAGGCTGGTTATACGATGCACCGGCAGGACAGAACAGAGGCGTGGCTGGTTATAGGATGTACCGGCAGGACAGAACAGAGGCTGGTTATACGATGCACCGGCAGGATAGAACAGAGGCGTGGCTGGTTATACGATGCACCGGCAGGACAGAACAGAGGCTGGTTATACGATGCACCGGCAGGACAGAACAGAGGCGTGGCTGGTTATACGATGCACCGGCAGGATAGAACAGAGGCGTGGCTGGTTATACGATGCACCAGCAGGATAGAACAGAGGCTGGTTATACGATGCACCGGCAGGATAGAACAGAAGCGTGGCTGGTTATACGATGCACCGGCAGGATAGAACAGAGGCTGGTTATACGATGCACCGGCAGGATAGAACAGAAGCGTGGCTGGTTATACGATGCACCGGCAGGACAGAACAGAGGCTGGTTATACGATGCACCGGCAGGACAGAACAGAGGCTGGTTATACGATGCACCGGCAGGATAGAACAGAGACGTGGCTGGTTATACGATGCACCGGCAGGACAGAACAGAGGCGTGGCTGGTTATACGATGCACCGGCAGGACAGAACAGAGGCTGGTTATACGATGCACCGGCAGGATAGAACAGAGGCGTGGCTGGTTATACGATGCACCGGCAGGACAGAACAGAGGCTGGTTATACGATGCACCGGCAGGATAGAACAGAGGCGTGGCTGGTTATACGATGCACCGGCAGGATAGAACAGAGGCGTGGCTGGTTATACGATGTACCGGCAGGACAGAACAGAGGCTGGTTATACGATGCACCGGCAGGATAGAACAGAGGCGTGGCTGGTTATACGATGCACCGGCAGGACAGAACAGAGGCTGGTTATACGATGCACCGGCAGGACAGAACAGAGGCTGGTTATACGATGCACCGGCAGGATAGAACAGAGGCGTGGCTGGTTATACGATGCACCGGCAGGACAGAACAGAGGCTGGTTATACGATGCACCGGCAGGATAGAACAGAGGCGTGGCTGGTTATACGATGCACCGGCAGGACAGAACAGAGGCTGGTTATACGATGCACCGGCAGGATAGAACAGAGGCGTGGCTGGTTATACGATGCACCGGCAGGATAGAACAGAGGCGTGGCTGGTTACACGATGCACCGGCAGGATAGAACAGAGGCGTGGCTGGTTATACGATGCACCGGCAGGATAGAACAGAGGCGTGGCTGGTTATACGATGTACCGGCAGGACAGAACAGAGGCTGGTTATACGATGCACCGGCAGGATAGAACAGAGGCGTGGCTGGTTATACGATGCACCGGCAGGACAGAACAGAGGCTGGTTATACGATGCACCGGCAGGATAGAACAGAGGCGTGGCTGGTTATACGATGCACCGGCAGGACAGAACAGAGGCTGGTTATACGATGCACCGGCAGGATAGAACAGAAGCGTGGCTGGTTATACGATGCACCGGCAGGATAGAACAGAGGCGTGGCTGGTTATACGATGCACCGGCAGGACAGAACAGAGGCTGGTTATACGATGCACCGGCAGGATAGAACAGAGGCGTGGCTGGTTATACGATGCACCGGCAGGACAGAACAGAGGCTGGTTATACGATGCACCGGCAGGATAGAACAGAGGCGTGGCTGGTTATACGATGCACCGGCAGGACAGAACAGAGGCTGGTTATACGATGCACCGGCAGGATAGAACAGAGGCGTGGCTGGTTATACGATGCACCAGCAGGATAGAACAGAGACGTGGCTGGTTATACGATGCACCGGCAGGACAGAACAGAGGCTGGTTATACGATGCACCGGCAGGATAGAACAGAGGCGTGGCTGGTTATACGATGCACCGGCAGGATAGAACAGAGGTTGGTTATACGATGCACCGGCAGGATAGAACAGAGGCGTGGCTGGTTATACGATGCACCGGCAGGACAGAACAGAGGCTGGTTATACGATGCACCGGCAGGATAGAACAGAGGCGTGGCTGGTTACACGATGCACCAGCAGGATAGAACAGAGGCGTGGCTGGTTATACGATGCACCGGCAGGACAGAACAGAGGCGTGGCTGGTTATACGATGCACCGGCAGGATAGAACAGAGGCGTGGCTGGTTACACGATGCACCAGCAGGATAGAACAGAGGCGTGGCTGGTTATACGATGCACCGGCAGGGAACTGGAATAAATAAATACACATTAAAAACCCCGGACCACCTGTACTCCACACACAGAGACACATACAGCTCTCCCTCGCCCTCCATTTGGCAAATCTGACCATAATTCTATTCTCCTGATTCTTGCTCAAATTAAAACAGTAAGCACCAGTAACTAGATCAATAAAATAAAAAGTGGTCAGATGACACAGATGTTAAACTGCAGGACTGTTTTGCTACCAGACTCGAATATGTTCCGGGATTCCTCCGATGGAATTGAGGAGTACACCACATCAGTCATTGGCTTCATCAACAAGTGCATTGATGTCGATGTCCCCACAGTGACCGTATGTACATACCCCAACCAGAAGCCATGGATTACAGGCAACATCCGCACTGAGCTAAAGTCTAGAGCTAACACTTTCAAAGGAGCAGGACTCTAACCCGGAAGCTTATAAGAAATTTCGCTATGCCCTCCGACGAACCATCAAAACAGGCAAATCTTCAATACAGGACTAAGATCAAATCATACTACACTGGCTCTGACACTCGTCAGATGTGGCAGAGCTTGCAAACCATTACAGACTACAAAAGGGAAGCACAGCCGAGACCTGCCCAGTGACATGAGCTAAACTAGTTCTATGCTCGCTTCGAGGCAAATAAGACCGAAACATGCATGAGAACACCAGCTGTTCTGGAAGACTGATCACGCTCTCCGCAGCCGATGTGAGTAAGACCTTAAAACAGGTCAACATTCACAAGGCCGCAGGGCCAGACGGATTACCAGGATGTGTGCTGCGAGCATGCGCTGGCCAACTGGCAAGTGTCTTCACAGACATTTTCAAGCTCTCCCTGTCCGAGTCTGTAATACCAACATGTTTCAAGCAGACCACCATAGACCCTGTGCCCAAGAACACTAAGGTAACCTCCTAAATGACTACCGACCCGTAGCAGTCACGTCTGTAGCCATGAAATGCTTTGAAAGGCTGGTCATGGATCACATCAACACCATTATCCCAGAAACCCTAGATCCACTCCAATTTGCATACCACCCCAACAGATCCACAAATTATGCAATCTCTTTTGCACTCCACGCTACCCTTTCCCACCTGGACTAGAGGAACACCTATGTGAGAATGCTATTCATTGACTACAGCTCAGCATTCAACACCATAGTGCCCTCAAAGCTCATCACTAAACTAAGGACCCTGGGACTAAACACCTCCCTCTGCAACTGGATCCTGGACTTCCTGACGGGCCGCAAAAGGTGGCGAGGGTAGGTAACAACACATCTGCCACGCTGACCCTCAACACAGGGGACCCTAAGGGGTGCGTGCTCGGTCCCCTCCTGTACTCTCTGTTCCCTCATGACTGCACGGCCAGGCACGACTCCAACACCATCATTACATTTGCAGATGACACAACAGCGGGAGGCCGGATCACCGACAATTACGAGACAGCCTATAGGGAGGTCAGAGACCTGGCCGTGTGGTGCCAGGACAACAACGTCTCTCTCAACATGATCAAGACAACTGAGATCATTGTGGACTACAGGAAAAAGAGGACCGAGCACACCCCCGTTCTCATCGATGGGGCTGCAGTGGAACAGGTTGAGAACTTCAAGTTCCTTGGTGTCCACATCACCAACAAAATAACATGGTTCAAGCACACCAAGACAGTCATGAAGAGGGCACGACAAAACCTATTCCCCATCAGGAGACAAAGGATTTGGCATTGGTCCTTAGATCCTCAAAAGGTTCTTCAGCTGCACCATCGAGAGCATCCTGACTGGCTGAATCACTGCCTGGTATGGCAACTGCTCGGCCTCCGACCGCAACGCACTACAGAGGGTTGTGAGTACGGCTCAGTACATCACCGAGGCCAAGCTCCCTGCCACCCAGGACCTCTATACCAGGCGGTGTCAGAGGAAGGCCCTACAAATTGTCAAAGACTCCAGTCACCCTAGTCATAGCCTGTTCTCTCTGATACCGCACGGCCAGCGGTACCAGAGCACCAAGTCTAGGTCCAAGAGGTTTCTAAACTGCTTCTACCCCCAAGCCATAAGACTCCTGAACACCTAATCAAATGGCTACCCAGACAACTGCTACTCTGTTATCATCTATGCATAGTCACTTTAATAACTTTACCTACACATTACCTCAACTAACCGGTGCCCCCGCACATTGACTGTACCGGTACCCCCCTGTATATAGTCTCACTATTGTTATTTTACTGCTGCTCTTTAATTACTTGTTACTTATATTTCTTATTTGTATATTATTTTTTTTAACTGCATTGTTGGTTAGGGGCTCTTAAGTAAGCATTTCACTGTAAGGTATTGTAAAGTACTGTTGTATTAGGCTCATGTGACTAATAGAATTTGATTTGAAGCTTGGAACCCTGATGACCTAGTATGATGTCATTACATTCGGTTCATCACCTCATGTCAAATCAGAATAATTTGATCATGAGAATCAGTTACCTTGACATGTTCAGAGACATGTTGGTCATACTTGTCTTGGTTTTTGAATCCTCGGTCACACGGGTCACAGAAATGTGAAAACTCTGGTTCTTTTTTATTTTTCTGCTGGAAAGAAAACAAAACATTTGAACCCATTAAAGTCAAATCAGTCAGTCACCCTATTGGAGTGTTACACTGTCTAAGACGGGGATGGCCAACTGATGGGGGACACAAACAAACAAATCATCATGAGGGGCCACAGTGTGTCTGTGTACCACCATCCATGAAGGGGAGGAGATGGGTTAAAGGAGGATTTTTAAGCCTTGAGACATGGATTGTGTATGTGTGCTTTTCAGAGGGTGAACGGGCAAGACAAAATAGTCAGTGCCAGGCGCACAGGTTGGTGTCAAGAACTGCAACGCTGCCGGGTTTTTCACACTCAACCGTTTCCTGTGTATTTAAAGAACTGTCCACCACCCAACTTGACATCTATGGGTAGCATTGGAGTCAACATGGGTCAGCATCCCTGTGGAACGCTTTTGACCAACTGAGGCTGTTCTGAGGGGGGAGGGGTTGGGGGGTAGGGGGTTGCAACTCAATATTAGAGAAGAGTTCTTCATGTTTTATACACTCGGTGTACTTTGTATCCCTCATTTACTCAAGTGTTATCATTATTTTTGCAGTTACCTGTGTTAATGGCTTGTTTATTGTTTATTCCATGTGTAACTCTGTGTTGTTGTTGGTGTCACACTGCTTTGCGTTATCTTGGCCAGGTCTTAGTTGCAAATGAGAACTTGTTCTCAACCGGCCTAGCTGGTTAAATAAAGGTGCAATAAAATAAAACATATATATCAGAGACCTGGCTTTTGGTTTGATGGTGGATTTACTACCTTTTTCCCATGGTTGTTGGGACGACCATAGTCCTGCCTTCCGCCTCCACGATGGAAGTTCTGGCCTGTGGGTCAAAGGTCAAAACAACAATATTATGACTTGCCGACCTACTGCTGGGTGCAGTTCAGTCATCACCAATCTGACACTTCTGTTCTGTTAATAATGATGCAGGATCTCCTCTGCCCAGATACTTGTTCAACCCAGACGTGAACCAGCATCTCCTCTGACCAGATACTGGTTCAACCCAGACGTGAACCAGCATCTCCTCTGCCCAGATACTGGTTCAACCCAGACGTGAACCAGCATCCCCTCTGCCCAGATACTGGTTCAACCCAGACGTGAACCAGCATCCCCTCTGCCCAAATGATAGATGTACATTACACGGGGCCAAGCTTGGTCAGCCCTACTGACCTACCCCACTAAATGGCGTCATGAGGGTTTACTTCAACAGACCTGATTGGTATAGGTCATAGTAGTCCACCAGGGGCTCTCAGCCAGGCACGTGTCAACCTAGGGACCGTGCAAAGAAGCCTCTTTACCAGGCCGCTGCTAGAACCATAACTCTCCTAGTTAGTATAATACTCACCATATGAGCCTCTGGGTCGACCTGGTCCGGGGCCGCAGTTCCAGTGTTCTCCCTGGCCGTTGTATCTCCACGGCTCGGACGGTGGCTCGTACCAGTTCCACATACCGGGCTGGAAGTTGCTCGGAGGTGGAAGGAACGTTGGCGGACTCACCATCGAACCCGGAGGAGAGACAAAGTTCGGCGGAGGGTAGCTTCCAAAATCATTCATGATGTAGGTGGCGCCTCTTCTTCAATGTTTTGTGGATTAAATTCGTTTGTATAAATGTTTGTCCAGCTACGACCGCGGAGGTATAATAAGAACCGCTACAACACATGTGTGTTTCTGCTCCCGTTGCCGCGTTCACGTGATAGTCGTAACAAGGAAACACTGAAATTTCCGAATATGCAAGTATTGGTTGTACTTATGTACACGTGCCGCTTTCAACCAGTCAGCAAGTCGGACATTTCTGAGTTTCCTAGTTCCGACTGGCACATGAACGCCACAAGTTTACATCTGCAAAGCGTGTTCACCAGACTGAACGTCATATCCGCTCGTTTACAAAAACCAAAAACAATTCAATAATATCATTATTTGAAGTAACAACGATTTAGGCATAATGAAAATGTACCATAACTCGTGTAGTTTATGAAAACTAACTCATGTAGAATTATATCTGCCCTATGTACATAGTGATTGTACACTGGTCTCTTTAATAAGATTTACATACCGTTTTACCCACTTTTTATTTTATTTCGCCTTTATTTAACCAGGTAGGCTAGTTGAGAACAAGTTCTCATTTGCAACTGCGACCTGGCCAAGATAAAGCATAGCAGTGTGAACAGACAACACAGAGTTACACATGGAGTAAACAATAAACAAGTCAATAACATAGTAGAAAAAAAAGAATCTTTATACATTGTGTGCAAAAGGTATGAGGAGGTAGGCAATAAATAGGCCATAGGAGTGAATAATTACAATTTAGCAGATTGTAATTATGGAGTATTAAATTAACACTGGAGTATTAAATGATCAGATGAACATGTGCAGGTAGAGATACTGGTGTGCAAAAGAGCAGAAATGTAAATAAAATAAAAACAGTATGGGGATGAGGTAGGTAGATTGGGTGGGCTATTTACCGATAGACTATGTACAGCTGCAGCGATCTGTTAGCTGCTCAGATAGCAGATGTTTAAAGTTGGTGAGGGAGATAAAAGTCTCCAACTTCAGCGATTTTTGCAATTCGTTCCAGTCGCAGGCAGCAGAGAACTGGAAGGAAAGGCGAGGTTGGAGTAGCCAGGAGGAAGGCATGGCCAGCCGTTGAGAAGTTTCATATGTAAATACTGTATTCTAGTCCTGGTTCATCCCATAGAGCCCCACTGTAGAGGTGTCATTACACCCATAAAACCTAACGGTCAAAGAGGGAAATGGTTCCAATGGGTTTTCCACCATTCATTTTTCCCATTGGGGATTTTAGAAACACTTAAAATAAGGGCTGTGTTTCTTGGACAAGGTGATTTTTATCAATATATTAGTCTCAATTTACTCTCAGATTCGAAAATACTAATTATCATCAAAACAGACATCATGCAAAACTGCAAATGCCTGGAAGCTCCTGCATGTCATCTCTCGCTGACAACTTTGCTAACAGGTATTGTGTCAATTTAAAATTGTACAAGACAGTTCACAGAATGGTCCATTTAAAAAATGTGGCCAATTTATTATTTACTACGTTTAGCTAACATTATATAGTTAATCCAGAGATTCTTATATATATGTTTACATTTCTGTCTAGGTAGCCTAGTGGTTAATGTTGGGCCAGTAACAGAAAGTTCCCGGTTTTGAATACCCAAGCCTCCAAGGTAAAAAAAAGTATGTGCCCTTGAGCAAGGCCTTAATTTGCTCAAGGGGCTCCGTACTACCATAGCTGACCCTGTAAAACAACTAACTGGTGTGTGACAGTAAACTTTTATATATAAGTTTTTTTATTTTGGATTAATTCCTGGCTTATTTTGGGGGGATTTGCGTGTATCGTTTTGTACTGCAAGGTTTTACTGTATGGCACATGCACTGTTGGCGCTAGGAACATAAGCGCGATAACAACTGCAAAATACGTGTACGCGGTTCGCGACCAAAATGTTCTCGTCGGATTTGTTTGTCTCCAAATAGTTCACTCTGCCACTTCTCGCGATGTTAGAGAGAGGACGTGCTTCCGGGTGAGGCACACAGATCACCGCGTGGAACACATTCCAGTTGGAACTGCGATTAGCGAAGGCTTTCTAGGAGATAAGTTTGTTTCGGGTTTAAACTTGGTGAAAAGGCGTCAGAGATGCTTGTTTTATTTGAAACCGCTGCGGGTTATGCAATATTTAAAGTGAGTATTTAGCTGAAGTTATATTCTAAATTCTAATAATTTTAGATGGGTGCATGACAATTTTCAATAATTGAACCGGGTTCGCGGTGTAGCTAGCTAAATACGTTGTTTTCCTGGAGTAGCTAGATATTGTATTAAAATACAAAGTATTTCAATGTCAAGACCTGTTTAACATTGTTTATAGTACACATGGCTTCTCTATTTAGGTCGTCGTGGTAGTTCTCGCATGCAAACCTTTACCGCAACGAGGCCTTCTCATTCAACACGCTGCAGTTAAGCAACCACGTTGCATGTGGCAAGTTACCTGCTGGATATACAGATACTTTGCTACCTTGGACTTGGCTTTTGTAATTATGCAACTATTTGAACCCGTTCTATTTTCGAAGTTAAATACTTTATTTGTTGCCAATGTTTACCCAACATTTCAAATAGGCTTCTCTTCCAAGTTAGCATAACTGGTGCGTGGTACTTTGGAGGGAACGCGTGCTGGCTTTCTTATCCCATATTACTGACGGGTTTTAATGACAACACATGTAAACCGAGTTGAGTTAATGCAATTAATGTATGGTATGCCCGTGTACTTAATAGGACTATAAACCTTTTTTTGTTTCAGGTCCTCGATGAGTCAAAGCTCCAAGAGGTGGACAGTTTATGGAAGGAGTTCGAAACTCCGGAGAAGGCCAACAAAGTGTGAGTTTTGGCCCCATGTCTGGAGAGAGGAGTGTTTAGATTCGAGGGGAATACGTTGTCAATGAACAGTAGTATTACACATTATCAGCATAAGGAACATGTTTCTGGAGTTGACAAATAACATGTCGCCACTATTTCTCCTTCCAGAGTGAAGTTGAAGCACTTTGAGAAATTCCAGGACACAACAGAGGCCTTGGCAGGTAGACAGAATACTTTCACCTCTCCTGTTGTTGCTCACTATAGTTTACCAGTTAGTGCACAAGGGCTGTCAGTCAAGGCTTCTGCATGCTTCAGCTAGGTGAACCAACAGTGTGTTCGCATACTCCTTTAATTAAAAGACCGTTGCTTGAAAAATTAGAAAAGTGACAATCGTAGTGTTTGTCCAACTTGAGAAGCCATAGCCAGTATACACTTCCTCAAACTAGTCAGAAATAATTGGCTCAAGAAATATAATTTTCCCCCTTTTATTTTTACAATTTTAAATCTACGTAAGCTGTTAGGTGCAGTATTTATGAATTTGAAAAGCACTAACTATTCCCAACTGTTTGGCAGAAGCCTTTAGGTGTTCAGCAGTATTCCTCACTACCACTGAGACCACAGCTAACCTTAACCATCATAACAAACACTGACAGCAGCCGGTTGTTGAACTCACCCCCTAACAATGTTGAGTCTATGAATAAATGCATATTACTAATGTCCTGTGTCTAAATGTTGGAACTATAACAGTGGTTTGTATATGTAGTGTATGTGGACACCCTGTCAAATTAGCGGATTCGGCTATTTTAGCCACATCCGCTGCGGACAGGTTTATCAAATCGAGCACACGGCCATGCAATCTCAATAGACAAACATTGCCGTCAGAGCAGCTCACAGATCACTGCACCTGAACATAGCCCATCTGTAAACAGCCCATCTACCTACCTCATCCCCATACTGTATTTATTTATTTATCTTGCTCCTTTGCACCCCAGTACTTCTAATTGCACATTCATCTTCTGCACATCCACCATTCCAGTGTTTAATCGCTATATTGTAATTGCTTTGCCACCATGGCCCATTTATTGCCGTACCTCCCTTATCTTACTTCATTGCACTCACTGTATATATACTTTTTCTATTGACTGTTTTGTATATTCCATGTGTAACTCTGTATGTGTCAAATTGCTATGCTTTATCTTGGCCAGGTCGCAGTTGCAAATGAGAACTTGTTCTCAACTGGCCTACCTGGTTTAATATAAGTGAAATATATATATATATTTATATTGGCAATAGAATGGCCGTACTGAAGAGCTCAGTAACTTCCAATGTGGCACAGTCATAGGATGCCACCATTCCAACAAGTCATTTTGCCAAATTTCTGCCTTACTAGAGTTGTCCCGGTTAACTAAGCGCTGTTATTGTGAAGTGGAGACGTCTAGGAGCAACAACGGCTCAGCCGCAACGTGGTAGACCACACGAGCTCACAGAACTAGACTCCCGGGTGCTGTAGCGTGTACACGTCTCTCCTGTCCTCATGTTGTAACCGTATCTCTCCTATGTCCAGCGGCCACGGCCATGACGGAAGGGAAGATGGGGAAGAGTCTGAAGAAGGTCCTGAAGAAAGTGGTGGCTAAAGAAGCTCATGAACAGCTGGCCATCAGCGACGCTAAGCTGGGGGGCGTCATCAAGGAGAAGTTGAACCTGAGCTGTGTCCACAGCCCTGCGGTGGCAGAGCTGATGAGAGGCATCAGGACACAGATGGAGTCCCTGATCACTGGGCTGCCCCCCCGGGAGATCAGCGCCATGTCTCTGGGACTGGCTCACAGGTAGGGTGGAACACAGACAACGCTTGGTGTTCTGGATTTATTAGGATCCCATTAAATGACGCCAACTAGTCTTATAACAAAAGACATTACAAACATTACAAGCCTTTATAATTTACTCACATCAATATGTAGTGTGTGTGTTGCCGATGATTATATCATGCTGTCTGAAACCTCGTGTGGATTTCCTCAGCATTCGTCACTACCCCTGAGGCAGCACCTCCCTCTGTCGTATTCATAGAAGACCTGAAAGGCTGCTATGGCAGATCCTGACCTGTTTCTGTTTCCTCAGTTTGTCCCGCTACAAGCTGAAGTTCAGCCCTGACAAAGTGGATACCATGATCGTTCAAGCTATCTGTAAGTACCTCCTCTTAGACCAGGGATGGGCATCTTTGATGGGGGTGGGGGCCGCAACACATCTCACATCATTACCCCCCCACCTTGCAAGCAAAACATTTTAGCGGCCCCCTCGCGTGACAGTGAAGAGAATTTAACTTTTAGCGTTCATTTCCTACAATTCTGCTATAGACTGTAGGCACATTAGTGCAGTTTAAGATGACTGATCAATGGGCCCTGGTCGGTAATTCGACTACTGTGATTGATAAATTAGTCGAGCGGTTAACTTATCAATAACACAGTAAAATGCTGACAGGCCAATGAAGTGAGTTCTCTCCCCAGTACAGGGATGTGGGTCCGCAGGCCTACAGGAGGTGGGCCAGTGGAAGCCTGTTGCTCATCCCTGTCTTACTCTGTCCATGTAAAGGGACAATATAAAACAAGGATACTTTTATACAGACAAATTAAACACATAACACTGCATGTGATTATCTGTAGACAGGTGTGACTAGTATTATGGTCTGTAGACAGGTGTGACTAGTATTATGGTCTGTAGACAGGCGTGACTAGTATTATGGTCTGTAGACAGGCGTGACTAGTATTATGCCTGTAGACAGGTGTGACTAGTATTATGGTCTGTAGACAGGCGTGACTAGTATTATGCCTGTAGACAGGTGTGACTAGTATTATGGTCTGTAGACAGGTGTGACTAGTATTATGGTCTGTAGACAGGTGTGACTAGTATTGTGGTCTGTAGACAGGCGTGACTAGTATTGTGGTCTGTAGACAGGCGTGACTAGTATTGTGGTCTGTAGACAGGCGTGACTAGTATTGTGGTCTGTAGACAGGCGTGACTAGTATTGTGGTCTGTAGACAGGCGTGACTAGTATTGTGGTCTGTAGACAGGCGTGACTAGTATTGTGGTCTGTAGACAGGCGTGACTAGTATTGTGGTCTGTAGACAGGCGTGACTAGTATTGTGGTCTGTAGACAGGCGTGACTAGTATTATGGTCTGTAGACAGGTGTGACTAGTATTATGGTCTGTAGACAGGTGTGACTAGTATTATGGTCTGTAGACAGGTGTGACTAGTATTATGGTCTGTAGACAGGTGTGACTAGTATTATGGTCTGTAGACAGGTGTGACTAGTATTATGGTCTGTAGACAGGTGTGACTAGTATTATGGTCTGTAGACAGGTGTGACTAGTATTATGGTCTGTAGACAGGCGTGACTAGTATTATGGTCTGTAGCTCGGTAACCGGGGTAACTAGTATTATGGGCTGTAGCCCAGTAACAGGTGTAACTAGTATTATGGTCTGTAGCAGGGGTAACTAGTGTTATGGTCTGTAGCAGGGGTAACTAGTGTTATGGTCTGTAGCAGGGGTAACTAGTGTTATGGTCTGTAGCAGGGGTAACTAGTGTTATGGTCTGTAGCAGGGGTAACTAGTGTTATGGTCTGTAGCAGGGGTAACTAGTGTTATGGTCTGTAGCAGGGGTAACTAGTGTTATGGTCTGTAGCAGGGGTAACTAGTGTTATGGTCTGTAGCTCAGTAACAGGTGTAACTAGTATTATGGTCTGTAGCTCAGTAACAGGTGTAACTAGTGTTATGGTCTGTAGCAGGGGTAACTAGTGTTATGGTCTGTAGCAGGGGTAACTAGTGTTATGGTCTGTAGCTCAGTAACAGGTGTAACTAGTATTATGGTCTGTAGCAGGGTTAACTAGTGTTATGGTCTGTAGCCCAGTAACAGGTGTAACTAGTATTATGGTCTGTAGCAGGGGTAACTAGTGTTATGGTCTGTAGCAGGGGTAACTAGTATTATGGTCTGTAGCTCAGTAACAGGTGTAACTAGTATTATGGTCTGTAGCAGGGTTAACTAGTGTTATGGTCTGTAGCCCAGTAACAGGTGTAACTAGTATTATGGTCTGTAGCAGGGGTAACTAGTATTATGGTCTGTAGCAGGGGTAACTAGTGTTATGGTCTGTAGCAGGGGTAACTAGTGTTATGGTCTGTAGCAGGGGTAACTAGTATTATGGTCTGTAGCTCAGTAACAGGTGTAACTAGTATTATGGTCTGTAGCTCAGTAACAGGTGTAACTAGTATTATGGTCTGTAGCTCAGTAACAGGGGTAACTAGTGTTATGGGCTGTAGCAGGGGTAACTAGTGTTATGGTCTGTAGCAGGGGTAACTAGTGTTATGGTCTGTAGCTCAGTAACAGGTGTAACTAGTATTATGGGCTGTAGCTCAGTAACAGGTGTAACTAGTATTATGGTCTGTAGCTCAGTAACAGGGGTAACTAGTGTTATGGTCTGTAGCAGGGGTAACTAGTATTATGGTCTGTAGCAGGGGTAACTAGTGTTATGGTCTGTAGCTCAGTAACAGGTGTAACTAGTATTATGGGCTGTAGCTCAGTAACAGGGGTAACTAGTATTATGGGCTATAGCTCAGTAACAGGTGTAACTAGTATTATGGGCTGTAGCTCAGTAACAGGTGTAGCTAGTATTATGGGCTGTAGCTCAGTAACAGGGGTAACTAGTGTTTTGATCTGTAGCTCAGTAACAGGTGTAACTAGTATTATGGTCTGTAGCAGGGGTAACTAGTATTATGGTCTGTAGCAGGTGTAACTAGTATTATGGTCTGTAGCTCAGTAACAGGTGTAACTAGTGTTTTGATCTGTAGCTCAGTAACAGGTGTAACTAGTATTATGGGCTGTAGCTCAGTAACAGGTGTAGCTAGTATTATGGGCTGTAGCTCAGTAACAGGGGTAACTAGTGTTTTGATCTGTAGCTCAGTAACAGGTGTAACTAGTATTATGGTCTGTAGCAGGGGTAACTAGTATTATGGTCTGTAGCAGGTGTAACTAGTATTATGGTCTGTAGCTCAGTAACAGGTGTAACTAGTATTATGGGCTATAGCTCAGTAACAGGGGTAACTAGTGTTTTGATCTGTAGCTCAGTAACAGGTGTAACTAGTGTTTTGATCTGTAGCTCAGTAACAGGTGTAACTAGTATTATGGTCTGTAGCTCAGTAACAGGTGTAACTAGTATTATGGTCTGTAGCTCAGTAACAGGTGTAACTAGTATTATGGTCTGTAGCTCAGTAACAGGTGTAGCTAGTATTATGGGCTGTAGCTCAGTAACAGGTGTAACTAGTATTATGGGCTGTAGCTCAGTAACAGGTGTAACTAGTATTATGGTCTGTAGCTCAGTAACAGGTGTAACTAGTATTATGGGCTGTAGCTCAGTAACAGGTGTAACTAGTATTATGGGCTGTAGCTCAGTAACAGGTGTAACTAGTGTTATGGTCTGTAGCTCAGTAACAGGTGTAACTAGTGTTATGGTCTGTAGCTCAGTAACAGGTGTAACTAGTATTATGGGCTGTAGCTCAGTAACAGGTGTAGCTAGTATTATGGGCTGTAGCTCAGTAACAGGGGTAACTAGTATTATGGGCTGTAGCTCAGTAACAGGGGTAACTAGTGTTTTGATCTGTGCAGCTCTGCTGGATGACCTGGACAAGGAGCTCAACAACTACATCATGCGCTGTAGGGAGTGGTACGGCTGGCACTTCCCTGAGGTGGGGAAGATCATCACTGACAACCTGGCCTACTGCAAGAGTGTCCGGAAGATAGGCGCTCGTACCAACGTGGCAACCACCGACCTGTCTGAGCATCTCCCCGAGGAGGTGGAGGCAGAGGTCAAACTGGCTGCAGAGATCTCCATGGGAACGGAGGTGTCAGAGGAGGACATCGGCAACATCATGCACCTGTGTGACCAGGTGATAGAGATTACAGAGTACCGCACCCAACTGTACGACTATCTGAAGAACAGGATGATGGCTATCGCTCCCAACCTGACTGTCATGGTGGGGGAACTGGTAGGGGCACGGCTCATCTCACATGCTGGTGAGTCATGATCTAACGGCCAATCACACCAGCAGGAATCATTCACAACACAAAACAAGCAGTGATTATGATGACTATGTCACAATCCTGAAACCTGATGCTTTTCAGTCACTACCTCATCTGAGCTTGAATTAAAACCTTTTACCTGGACACCTGTAGTAGGCAGCTGGAAACGCCCAAACTGCTCCTAAATGCTCTGGTTCTCTCTGACAGGGTCCCTGTTGAACCTGGCCAAGCACCCGGCCTCCACAGTCCAGATCCTGGGAGCAGAGAAGGCCCTGTTCAGAGCCCTGAAGACGCGCAGAGACACGCCCAAATATGGTCTCATCTACCACGCCTCTCTGGTGGGACAGACCTCGGCCAAGAACAAGGGCAAGGTGAGGCTTTTGTTCCAGCCATCACTAGAAGTAGAATGTCTATCCACACTACAGTACTGCTGTCATGTTCCAGGTGTGATCTAGTTCTAATCAGAATGTCTCTCCACACTACAGTACTGTTGTCATGTTCCAGGTGTGATCTAGTTCTAATCAGAATGTCTCTCCACACTACAGTACTGTTGTCATGTTCCAGGTGTGATCTAGTTCTAATCGGAATCTCTCCACACTACAGTACTGTTGTCATGTTCCAGGTGTGATCTAGTTCTAATCGGAATCTCTCCACACTACAGTACTGTTGTCATGTTCCAGGTGTAATCTAGTTCTAATCAAATCAAATCAAATTTTATTTGTCACATACACATGGTTAGCAGATGTTAATGCGAGTGTAGCGAAATGCTTGTGCTTCTAGTTCCGACAATGCAGTAATAACAAGTAATCTAACTAACAATTCCAAAACTACTGTCTTGTACACAGTGTAAGGGGATAAAGAATATGTACATAAGGAAATATGAATGAGTGATGGTACAGAGCAGCATAGGCAAGATACAGTAGATGGTATCGAGTGCAGTATGTACAAATGAGATGAGTATGTAAACAAAGTGGCATAGTATAAAGTGGCTAGTGATACATGTATTACATAAGGATACCGTCGATGATATAGAGTACAGTATATACGTATGCTAATGAGATGAATCATGTAGGGTAAGTAACATTTATATAAGGTAGCATTGTTTAAAGTGGCTAGTGATATATTTACATTTCCCATCAATTCCCATTATTAAAGTGGCTGGAGTTGAGTCAGTGTCAGTGTGTTGGCAGCAGCCACTCAGTGTTAGTGGTGGCTGTTTAACAGTCTGATGGCCTTGAGATAGAAGCTGTTTTTCAGAATGTCTCTCCACACTACAGTACTGTTGTCATGTTCCAGGTGTGATCTAGTTCTAATCAGAATGTCTCTCCACACTACAGTACTGCTGTCATGTTCCAGGTGTAATCTAGTTCTAATCAGAATGTCTCTCCACACTACAGTACTGTTGTCATGTTCCAGGTGTAATCTAGTTCTAATCAGAATGTCTCTCCACACTACAGTACTGCTGTCATGTTCCAGGTGTAATCTAGTTCTAATCAGAATGTCTCTCCACACTACAGTACTGTTGTCATGTTCCAGGTGTGATCTAGTTCTAATCAGAATATCTCTCCACACTACAGTACTGTTGTCATGTTCCAGGTGTGATCTAGTTCTAATCAGAATATCTCTCCACACTACAGTACTGCCGTCATGTTCTAGTCGAGCTTCTTTCTCTCCTCTCAGATCTCCAGGATGCTGGCAGCCAAAGCATCTCTGGCGATCCGCTACGATGCCCTGGGAGAGGACACAAATGCTGAGATGGGAGTTGAGAACCGTGCCAAGCTGGAGGCCAGACTACGCCACCTAGAGGAGAAGGGAGTAAGTAGCTCTGCCCCTTACTGCTAGAGGCCCAAAACAACCAGCCCACATGAGATGCCAAGCAGTGATGATGATGACTAATGTCAACAGTCCTGAAACTACCTGATGCTTTTCAGTCACTACCTCATCTGAGCTTGCATTAATAACCTCGCTGGTGTACGTTGGACGCTAGCGTCCCACCTGGCCAACATCCAGGGAAATTGCAGAGTGCCAAATTCAAAAACAGAAATAATCATTATTTAAAAAATCTGAAAACATACAAGTGTTATACATAGTTTTAAATATGAACTTCTTGTGAATCCAACCACGGTGTCAGATTTCAGAGTCTTTACGGCGAAAGCATACCAATGTGATTATTTGAGAACATCGCCCAGCAGACAAATCATTACAGAACGGTAACCAGCCAAGCAGTTACACAGGTCAGAAATAGAGAGAAAATGAATCCCTTACCTTTGATCTTCATATGGTTTCACTAAGACTTTCATTTATTCAATAAATGTTCCTTTTGTTCGATAGTCTCTATATCCAAAACCTCCGTTTTTGTTTTCTTCAGTAATCCACAGCTCAAACAGTTACAACAGGCAGACAAAATATCCCCATTCATAGAAACATGTCAAACGATGTTTTATATTCAACCCTCAGGTTGTTTTTAGCCTAAATAATCGATAATATTTCAACCGGACAATAACGTTGTCAATATAAAAGGTAAACAAGAAAGGCACGTTCTCGGGATTGAGCACGGAAAAGCTCTGACACTGTAGGGTCCAGTCATTCAGACTGCTCTTACTCCTGCATTTTTCAGAATAACAAACCTGAAACCATTTCTAAATACTGCTGACATCTCGTGGAAGGCATAGGAACTGCATAGCAACAGAGTCATAAGTCAATGGATACTGTAATGGCATTGAATAGAGAACTAGAACAAACAAACAAAAATCTACTTCCTGGGTGGATTTCTCATGTTTTTGCCTGCCAAATCAGTTCTGCTATACTCAGACATTATTTGAACCACTTTAGAAACTTTTGAGGGTTTTCTATCCAAATCTATGCTTATCCTAGCTTCTGGGACTGAGTATCAGGCAGTTTAGTTTGGGCACGCTTTTCATCCAAAATTCCAGAATGTTGCCCCCTACCCTAGTGAAGTTAAACAGTGATATCCTGCTAGTCCCCTACTCTGCTAGTCTCCTACTGTAGTCCCCTACTCTGATAGTCCCCTACTCTGCTAGTCCCCTACTCTACCGGTCCCCTACTATTGTGCTGACCCTGGTTTATCCCTTCAGATCAGAAGAATCAGTGGAACAGGCAAAGCCATGGCGAAGTCTGACAAATACCAACACAAGAGGTGAGTTACACCTGGAAACTACTGTATTGGGTAACTAACCTTCTGTCGCGTCTCTCTGGTAACTAACCTTCTGTCGCGTCTCTCTGGTAACTAACCTTCTGTCGCGTCTCTCTGGTAACTAACCTTCTGTCGCGTCTCTCTGGTAACTAACCTTCTGTCGTGTCTCTCTGGTAACTGACCTTCTGTCGCGTCTCTCTGGTAACTAACCTTCTGTCGCGTCTCTCTGGTAACTAACCTTCTGTCGCGTCTCTCTAACTAACCTTCTGTCGCGTCTCTGTGGTAACGTCGCCGTCTGTCGCGTCTCTGTGGTAACGTCGCCGTCTGTCGCGTCTCTGTGGTAACGTCGCCGTCTGTCGCGTCTCTGTGGTAACGTCGCCGTCTGTCGCGTCTCTGTGGTAACGTCGCCGTCTGTCGCGTCTCTGTGGTAACGTCGCCGTCTGTCGCGTCTCTGTGGTAACGTCGCCGTCTGTCGCGTCTCTGTGGTAACGTCGCCGTCTGTCGCGTCTCTGTGGTAACGTCGCCGTCTGTCGCGTCTCTGTGGTAACGTCGCCGTCTGTCGCGTCTCTGTGGTAACGTCGCCGCCTGTCGCGTCTCTCTGGTAACTAGCCGCCTGTCGCGTCTCTCTGGTAACTAACCTTCTGTCGCGTCTCTCTGGTAACTAACCTTCTGTCGCGTCTCTGGTAACGTCGCCGTCTGTCGCGTCTCTGTGGTAACGTCGCCGTCTGTCGCGTCTCTGTGGTAACGTCGCCGTCTGTCGCGTCTCTGTGGTAACGTCGCCGTCTGTCGCGTCTCTGTGGTAACGTCGCCGTCTGTCGCGTCTCTGTGGTAACGTCGCCGTCTGTCGCGTCTCTGTGGTAACGTCGCCGTCTGTCGCGTCTCTGTGGTAACGTCGCCGTCTGTCGCGTCTCTGTGGTAACGTCGCAGTCTGTCGCGTCTCTGTGGTAACGTCGCCGTCTGTCGCGTCTCTGTGGTAACGTCGCCGTCTGTCGCGTCTCTGTGGTAACGTCGCCGTCTGTCGCGTCTCTGTGGTAACGTCGCCGTCTGTCGCGTCTCTGTGGTAACGTCGCCGTCTGTCGCGTCTCTGTGGTAACGTCGCCGTCTGTCGCGTCTCTGTGGTAACGTCGCCGTCTGTCGCGTCTCTGTGGTAACGTCGCCGTCTGTCGCGTCTCTGTGGTAACGTCGCCTTCTGTCGCGTCTCTCTGGTAACGTCGCCGCCTGTCGCGTTTGTCCGCTCTCTCTCTCTGTCGTGGTTAGAATGGCTGGTTCAGTGACATTCATTCATGTCGTTATAGGATAGATATTTTGGCTGTTGGTTTTTGCGTTCAATGATACCGAATTCCTAGCTGCAGACTAGTAATTAATATCAAAGACTTGTTCTATTCTGTCGGTATCGATAGTCTTAAGAGTTTAACCACGTGGTATGGTTAAAAGATTCAGCCATCTACTCAAACCTGGGCCCTCTTGTGGTAAGCTGGTCTGCAACCTTTAGCCATCTTGTAATTGAGGTGAGCTGGTCTGGTGATAGAAAACCCGGGTTTTATTCGGAAGAGCAGAAAAGGGCCTGTCCCAGGACACCAGACCATAACTGTGCTCATGGGCGGTCTTCTGATTTAGTTAAACTCCAAAGGGAATTTTCCTTCATTAAACAGTCCAAAATCACATTACACAATTTCACAAAGAGTATCATCCTCATTCATCTTATACATTAATTAGATGTAAGCCTCATATCTGAAGCTATTGTATAAACATTTATGGTAATGTGGCCTTATTGTCGCCCATGAGTTTCACAAAATTGTACCAAACAGACCAGTTCGCAGCTGGATTCTTCACTGATCTTTTATACCTTCTCCAGAACATAAATGTTGTTTGGTTCTCCAGTTCTGTGAGGTCGAAGAAATTCCTTTGTTCTCTCTATGAAAACTCACTCTCTATATACTGTGGCCATGAGGAGATGATCTCCTGGAATTTACGACCTCTCTGACCACAGCAGCCTGGTTTTAGGAGACAGAGGGGGATGGTGCTCGCTGTACCCAAAGAGGGTCATGACAACCGATAGTTGTCGTTCTTTCGACCAAGGACTGGTTAAAAATGTTAAATGTGTCTTTTTTTCGTGGACATCGTTTGTTGGAGTCAAATCAACTACATGCGCTAAGCTCCCGAACCCCGAGCTCCCTGTTAGATGAAATAATACATAAATGACTGGAGGGAGCCAGAGATCAAGATGTTAACCTGACCATCCTCTGGTCCTGCTGGCTTTCTCTGATTCTGGCATTACTCTCCTGAAGGTGGCGGTAATGGGCAACACGAGGAGTCTGCAACCTTTCATGTGGATTTTATCTTAGGCTGTCATTTCTACTGATCTGCAGTTATCGCTTTCATGTGCACCTTTCTGGTTAAATAAAATGTATTTTCAGTCATTCATGTGGTTAATCAAAATTATATTTAAGTGATACAAACCTAAAAAGTAACTTCCATTGGAAATGTGTAAAAATGGCCTAAAGCAAACAAATAAAACATTGTGGCCTGCAGGTATAAAATGTCCTGATGGAAATTATCATATGAATCGCACATGGCCTGTCTGCAATGAACTTGAAGCATTGTATCAACTTGGTCTGGGGGGGGAGGCCCTATGCTCGCAACTTGGTCTGGGGGGGGGGCATGCTTGAAATATTTAATAAAATATTCTGGGCCCTGTTTCCCCCGCCAGTGAGCTCGGGACAGACAGCTGTAGGCTATTTGATCAAGATATAGGAAGTAATCAGGTAGCCCTATTTTATGAGGTTTCCATTGGATCCGAGCATGACATGAGTGGTCAAAAAGGAGAGAGCTGGGAATATTTTTCAAATACATTGAGGAACTTTTGTAATTCTCAATGGATGGTAAACGGTATGTTTGCTTGCTGTTTTGAGGTGACAAAGCATTACTTTGAGAAGCTCCACAGGTCATTAGTAGTGGTGCGTTAAGCCCATCAGAAATACTATCAGATGGGCACATTTGTAAGCCTACATTCGCGCTCAGGCTAGGCAGCATATAGGTCTACTTCTATGCGTTTGCGTTCTTACTCAACATTGACAGGAGCGCTGCCAAACAAAATAATGACTAAATTAACTGGTAAATGGAATGCTACAAACACAGTTTCTCTCACAAGTGTAGCATAGGTTGTGCACTCTGCAAACAATGTGTCCACTCCAACAATGAGAATGCTGAAAGACTAATATATTGAATGCATTAACTGAAATTACCATAACCAAGCAATCATTGTAGAATGTAAATGATAGGAATGAAGGGTAAATGTAGTACTGGTGGTACATGTAATGGGGAATTGATATACACTAACAATCAAACGCAAACAATTCACTGAGATGGTTGTGAATCAGAAAGGTGTCTCGTGTGCCATAAATTGACTTGCTACTGCTCGACTAAAACATCTTGGTCGACCAACAGCCTTTAAACCAATCAATCGACCGTCGGCTAATTACCAACTGTGCTGTTAACTAACGTTCTGTTATGTCTCTGTAGTGACGTGAAGGTGTACGACCCCTCCGGAGACTCCACCCTCCCCTCTGTTTCCAAGAAGAGGAAGTTTGAGGAGGTGGAGGAGGAAGAGGTGGCCACACCGGTGACAGTCAAAACCAAGAAACCCAAGAAAGAACCTGTGGAAGGTCAGTTGAGTAACTCTTAGCCATAATCCTGTTGTATAACACAACCCATAACATGAGACCATAATACACCATCCATCCTGTTATATAACACAACCCATAATACACCATCCATCCTGTTATATAACACAACCCATAATACACCATCCATCCTGTTATATGACACAACCCATAATACACCATCCATCCTGTTCTATAACACAACCCATAATACACCATCCATCCTGTTATATAACACAATCGATATCATGAGACCGGTTCTCAGCCGTCTTAAGTGCTATTGTCTCACGGTGCTTTCTGTTTTCATTCAGAACCAGAGGCTTCAACGGCAGCAGAAGAAACTCCCAAGAAGAAGAAAAAGAAGTCTAAGAAAGCCGAGGAGGAGGCGATGGACGTAAAGGAAGAGGAGGCGACCGTCTCTCCCACAGAGGAAGTACGTAGCTGATGGGGACATGCCTCCAGAATATATATATTCCTGCTCATCTAAGCCGTTCTGCCTGAACGAACATACTAATTTGTTATTTCTTGTGATTTACAGTCGTCAAAGAAGAAGAAAAAGAAGAAAAAGGTCAAGGAGGAAGAGGGAGATTAATCTGGTTGGAGAAACTGTATTATATTAGGACTTTTAGTTGTCGTATCTACCAGGGCCAGAGTGACTCGTGTATCAGCCTGACCGTTTAAAGACTAGAGAACTGGAGACGGAGGTTATTTCAGAATGACCAGCAGCTGATCTGTTATGAGACTTGATGATGGTGTATAAATCCTCCTGTGGATTTGAGTTTAAGATGAACCTTTAGTTTACTGTAAGCTCTTATTATTACTAATCAACTAAAGACCCAATAGACTGTCTACAATATCAATGTCCATGTTAAAACACTTCCTTCCTCCACTGGTTTAACGATGTGACTTTTTTAAAAGATGGGTTTTTCTGCTGTCTTTGTCCATAAGTGATTAAATCCATTTTCTCAGTCAGCGGTATTTCCTGTCATTCCAGCTATGGTGGATTCAGACCCCTTGACTTTGTCCACCTTTAGTTACGTTACAGCCTTATTCTAACATGATTTCAATTTACACACGATACCCCCCAAATGACAAAGCTAAACAAGTTTAGAAATGTGTGTACATTTATTCAAAATACAAAACTAACATATCGAATTTAGTCACTTCACCCCTTCCTACATGTGCAAATTACCGCAACTAACCTGTACCCCCCCCGCACACTGACTCAGTACCTGTATATAGACTCCACACTGACTCAGTACCTGTATATAGACTTCACACTGACTCGGTACCGGTACCCCCTGTATATAGACTCCACACTGACTCGGTACCGGTACCCCCTGTATATAGACTCCACACTGACTCAGTACCTGTATATAGACTCCACACTGACTCAGTACCTGTATATAGACTCCACACTGACTCAGTACCTGTATATAGACTCCACACTGACTCAGTACCTGTATATAGACTCCACACTGACTCAGTACCGGTACCCCCTGTATATAGACTCCACACTGACTCGGTACCGGTACCCCCTGTATATAGACTCCACACTGACTCGGTACCGGTACCCCCTGTATATAGACTCCACACTGACTCAGTACCGGTACCCCCTGTATATAGACTCCACACTGACTCGGTACCGTAATACCCTGTATATAGCCTCCACATTGACTCTGTACCGGTACCCCCTGTATAGACTCCACACTGACTCAGTACCTGTATATAGACTCCACACTGACTCAGTACCTGTATATAGACTCCACACTGACTCAGTACTGGTACCCCCTGTATATAGACTCCACACTGACTCAGTACCGGTACCCCCTGTATATAGACTCCACACTGACTCAGTACCTGTATATAGACTCCACACTGACTCAGTACCGGTACCCCCTGTATATAGACTCCACACTGACTCGGTACCGGTACCCCCTGTATATAGACTCCACACTGACTCAGTACCGGTACCCCCTGTATATAGACTCCACACTGACTCAGTACCGGTACCCCCTGTATATAGACTCCACATTGACTCGGTACCGGTACCCCCTGTATATAGACTCCACACTGACTCGGTACCGGTACCCCCTGTATATAGACTCCACACTGACTCGGTACCGGTACCCCCTGTATAGACTCGTTAGTGTTACTTTTATTACATTTTATACTTCAGTTTATTTGGTAAATATTTTATTACTGTCATTGAACTGCACTGTTGGTTAAGGGCTTGTCAGTCAGCATTTCACAGGAAGGTCTACACTGTTGGTTAAGGGCTTGTCAGTCAGCATTTCACAGTAAGGTCTACACTGTTGGTTAAGGGCTTGTCAGTCAGCATTTCACAGGAAGGTCTACACTGTTGGTTAAGGGCTTGTCAGTCAGCATTTCACAGGAAGGTCTACACTGTTGGTTAAGGGCTTGTCAGTCAGCATTTCACAGGAAGGTCTACACTGTTGGTTAAGGGCTTGTCAGTCAGCATTTCACAGTAAGGTCTACACTGTTGGTTAAGGGCTTGTCAGTCAGCATTTCACAGGAAGGTCTACACTGTTGGTTAAGGGCTTGTCAGTCAGCATTTCACAGGAAGGTCTACACTGTTGGTTAAGGGCTTGTCAGTCAGCATTTCACAGTAAGGTCTACACTGTTGGTTAAGGGCTTGTCAGTCAGCATTTCACAGTAAGGTCTACACTGTTGGTTAAGGGCTTGTCAGTCAGCATTTCACAGTAAGGTCTACACTGTTGGTTAAGGGCTTGTCAGTCAGCATTTCACAGGAAGGTCTACACTGTTGGTTAAGGACTTGTCAGTCAGCATTTCACAGTAAGGTCTACACTTGTATTCGGTGCATGTGACAAAGTTTGATCTAAGTATTCAGACCCTTTACTCAGTACTTTGTTGAAGCACCTTTGGCAGCGATTACAGCCTTGAGTCTTCTTGGGTATGATGCTACAAGCTTGGCTCACCTGTATTTGGGTAGTTTCTACTCCTGGTGCTGTATGGACTGAAGCTGGCTGGTGATACCTGTTACCAGCATAAACTACCAAGTGAAGTTCTGCAGCAGTTTGGCACCACAGCAGCGTACAGCTTCAAGGCCTCTGCATCCTGCTGGTTCCAGCTCCGTGACAATGCAGTTGGACAGGGAAGATGAGAAGGATTTCCTTGCCAATCTATGATTCATCATATTTACAGTACGTACGAGAACAGTGGCAATATCTGGAGGAAACCATGGAGCAGCTAGCCAGCCAAGCAGCACAACAACCTGGAGAACAGTGGTCATATCTGGAGGAAACCATGGAGCAGCTAGCCAGCCAAGCAGCACAACAACCTGGAGAACAGTGGCAATATCTGGTGGAAACCATGGAGCAGCTAGCCAGCCAAGCAGCACAACAACCTGGAGAACAGTGGCCATATCTGGAGGAAACCATGGAGCAGCTAGCCAGCCAAGCAGCACAACAACCTGGAGAACAGTGGCAATATCTGGAGGAAACCATGGAGCAGCTAGCCAGCCAAGCAGCACAACAACTTGGAGAACAGTGGCCATATCTGGAGGAAACCATGGAGCAGCTAGCCAGCCAAGCAGCACAACAACCTGGAGAGAGATGCCTAGCACACACATTATTTGAGTTAAGCTGCTTGTTCAATAAGATAGCATATATACCTTGTTATTAGCTTGTATCTATAATTGTTGATCAGTTAGGTAGCATGTTTACTACCAATACACTGCTTAAAACTATAACTGTTCAGAATGTGTTGGTTTACTAGTTAAAAAGAAAATAAATAAAATCTAATTGTTCAATAATGTGTAAATGTATAATAAACACAGAAGTCCCAAAACCTAGAAAAAGGAACATAGACAACCCACCCAACTCACGCCCTGACCATACTAAAACAAAGACATAACAAAAGATCTCAGGTCAGAAGGTGACACATGCAGGACAAGCGAACGGGGGAGCACTTTGATGTCATGTTCGCAAAAGCAGCTGCTATGGCGACAAAGTTGGACCAACAACCTATTCAGATGCCTCACATCCGCAAACTTTCAAAGCGTTACACCGGTCAGGCTGCAGCCCAGTGAATACTCAGCCCACATCCATCCAGATGCCCAGTCTGTACAGAGCCCAGTTCTACAACACCTTGGACACAGTGAATACTCAGCCCATATCCATCCAGATGCCCAGTTCTACAACACCTTGGACACAGTGAATACTCAGCCCACATCCATCCTGATGCCCAGTCTGTACAGAGCCCAGTTCTACAACACCTTGGACACAGTGAATACTCAGCCCACATCCATCCTGATGCCCAGTCTGTACAGAGCCCAGTTCTACAACACCTTGGACACAGTGAATACTCAGCCCATATCCATCCTGATGCCCAGTCTGTACAGAGCCCAGTTCTACAACACCTTAGACACAGTGAATACTCAGCCCATATCCATCCAGATGCCCAGTTCTACAACACCTTGGACACAGTGAATACTCAGCCCATATCCATCCAGATGCCCAGTTCTACAACACCTTGGACACAGTGAATACTCAGCCCATATCCATCCTGATGCCCAGTTCTACAACACCTTGGACACAGTGAATACTCAGCCCATATCCATCCTGATGCCCAGTTCTACAACACCTTGGACACAGTGAATACTCAGCCCATATCCATCCTGATGCCCAGTTCTACAACACCTTGGACACAGTGAATACTCAGCCCATATCCATCCAGATGCCCAGTTCTACAACACCTTGGACACAGTGAATACTCAGCCCATATCCATCCAGATGCCCAGTCTGTACAGAGCCCAGTTCTACAACACCTTAGACACAGTGAATACTCAGCCCATATCCATCCAGATGCCCAGTTCTACAACACCTTGGACACAGTGAATACTCAGCCCATATCCATCCAGATGCCCAGTCTGTACAGAGCCCAGTTCTACAACACCTTGGACACAGTGAATACTCAGCCCATATCCATCCTGAATTGAATTCAAGACTTCTGCAGGTGCAGCTGGCCATGTTTGGGAATAATTATACATATCAAATGAGCTCAGATGTTGCTGGCATTATTGGGGAAATGGTGCCAGAGGTGAAAGGTCTCTTCAGTCAGGTGGAAGCTTTAGTAAGGCGTCTGCTGGTGGTCCCTGCCTCCTCTGTCGAGGCTGAGAGGAGTTTTAGTGCCCCGGGGAGGCTTAAGACATGGCTTAGATCATCCATGAGTCAAACAAGGCTGAATAATGTGGCCATGTGGTACGTGCACTAGCAGAAACTGGACAGACTGGACCTGGACAGTTTTAATGGAAGCCTTCACATAGATCCAGTGGTGAACCGTGACTATAGGACCTCGGCTTTCAGAGGGACCAAAAATCTTCCAATACGTTGTGTCAAACTATAAAATCATAAAAATAACAGAAAACATAGCATCACTTAATGCGCCCGACATTATATAGTCTGTAGTCGGGCCGTTCTAGTGAAGGAGGAGCTTTTTGATGACACTGTGAACGATGACATTCACTCCAGTCGGCCCCATGAAGTCAGAACAATACAATAGCACAACTATTTCATTAACAAAATTCAATTAACAAACCAGCTATTACTTCCCATTGCAAAAATATATCACTGAATAGTGTGGTGAACGTCATAAATTAAAGTTACAACACAACAATGTTTCACAGTCATGTGAGGTCCTGGTGGACCTAATGGATAACAGTACAATAATTTGTGCTTCGGCTCATTAAATGTGGTTAATGTAGGGTTCATTAAATGTGGTTAATATTGGTCTCATCAGGCTCAGGTAGCATCAGATTAGAATGTTCATGCTGAATCAAAGCTCTCATCAAATCCAGACATTTATATGCGTTATAATGCTTTTGAATGACACTTCCAAGTTTTGGTGGAAACTACCAGGTTACCTGGGAGAAAAGTGATTTATTATCGTATAATACCGGGGAAATATTCAACCTTAATGCGCATACAGGTGGATTCACAAGACACCAATCAAGTAACTTACATATATAGTATCTTCATTAGGCCTAATGGCATTTTATGAAGTTAGTTATAGTGACTGAGTAAGTCTAATTATAAAAGTAAGCCTCCAAAGTGCCATGTTTCTTAGTTTATTATGTGGAGGAAACGTTTAGGCAGCCAGGACCATCCGCTCCTTAGCTCTCTTACTGCAGTCCAGTGCCATAGACATCTTTGAAGTTTGGCCTCTAGTAATTTAGGAGGGACACTTTATGAAGGCCTTCTCACAATGGACTTATCATTCAAGGCTCTACAGACAGATACAAAAAAAGACAGGCTATTTTTATTGTTCACGTTATTTTCGTTGACGATGTCCTGAAGTCAATTCGTTCAACATTGAAATGCAGTTTTCTGTACCACACAGGACAACCAGGAAAAAGTGACGGTCGGTGGAACTCTGGCGCCACCAAGTGGACAATTGCTTCAGTTCGTTTGTGGCAGCAATGCTACCAGATATACTTGATACAAGATCAAATGTTATGTCAATATTATTATCTCCAAATTGCCCCCCATCCCCCCCTCCCCACACGTAATATATTATTATTCCAATTTAGCTGTTGCTCAGGTTAACGTGTTCTCTCATTTCTGATTGGAGGGCGGATGACCACGTCATCTTAGAACCTACATGTGTTACATTGTAACAGTCAAACGTGGTTATTCCTGGCGTTGATCAACTCCCCATCCATGCCACCATTTATTTAAAGCATTATATTTTTTATGGAAAACAAAAAGCATACAGTGCTCATTTTGGTGTAACCTTAGTCGAATTTGACGTGTCGGAGAACGGCCACTTCGTCCCGAAACCATTGCAGGTATCGCTTCTCGGCCTTTTGGCTAAGATCAAGTGTAGTATCTGTTCTTATCAGTTTAATATCTGATACGTCCCCTATCTGGGGGCCATATATTAAATTGATTTTTGGAATAGGGAGATGGAATAGGGGCTTGCTCCGTCCACTCCACGCATCGACCTGGTATTGCAGTACCTCCAGGAACGGTGCACCCCCTTTCATTGTAAAGAGAAATCAGACAGAGGAAACAAAGTTGCTTCGTTGGTCTATATTGTATTTTCACATTGAGCACATTGAACGTTAAATGACGAGACATAGGCATTGATGCGAGTGACCAGTCTTGTTCAGTACATCACAACACATCCGGGTATCTCAAGCACCCCGGTAAAACACAAGAGTTGCAGTAATGAACATTTACCAACAGATGGCATCACTGTGCCATCTTACACCCATAACATCTTCCATTTAATAAAATAGGACAGGAGGTGTCAATTCACTAACAAAGCAAACCTAGTAACAATTTCCAACATTAACAGTTTAGTATTATTTATTTATTTTTCTCAGGTAACAATAACACATTTTGATATTCTCTTCACTTTAATCTCTGTCTGTCAACAATCCCTGATGGGAAACCTACAGATTAAGTATTTTTGGTGGCTGGCCCAGACGCCCGCAGCGTGAAAAGACAGGGGGCTTGTCTGCGAGGACTGCGGGTTCCCGCACAGGCGTGTCACCTGAACGTCTAAGGGGAGAATTGATGGGCGAGGGAGCGGCCGACCTGTGATCCCCTGGCTCTTCGCCCAGTGCCTCAGGCCCCATGTGACTTGCTGGGGTTCTGTCTTTTGTCATGCGAACCCTTTGGCCATCAGGGTTCTGAATAGGTGCTGGCTCAGTAATCCGAAGGTCAACCCTGTTACGACGATACATTGATCCATTCACTTCGACCAAGTAGGAGCGTGGTGCAACTTTCTGTACACAGGATCCGAGTCTCCAGAGGCCTGTCCGGTCCCCTGGTAGTGGCTTCATTCGCATCGTTTCACCCACCCTGAGCTCAGGTAAGTCTTTTGCTGATTTGTCGTAGATGTACTTGGAGACCTGTCTTCTGTGACGTAGCTGTGCCGGGCTGCTATCCATGCCTTCTGTCGGGGTATTGCGCCACTGCAGGATTGCTTTCCAGGCATCTTTGCCCTCTCGCAGAGCCTTTTTGCAGAGGTTCTTTGCGATTTTTACTGCGGACTCCGCCTTCCCATTAGCTTTTGGGTGTAGTGACGTGCTCGAATTCCCATTCTGCAGCAAATTTTCGGAACTCAACTCCGGAGAATTGGGGTCCATTGTCTGGAATTACCCTATCTGGCTGGCCATATAGGCAAACTGAGCCTTGCAGCGTTTGATCGTTGTCTCTGCTGAGAGGTCGGGGAGGAGGTCAATCTCCCAAAAGTCTGAGTAATGATCGACTACGAGCAGAAAGTCTTTGCCACTGTGCTGGAAGAGATCTAGACTTACTATCTGCCAGGGGCGCATCGGTAGCTCGTGGGACATCATCGTCTCTCTCTGTTGCTCAATGGCATATTCATTGCAGACTGTGCATTTACTGACATAGTCTTTGATTTCACTCTGCATTCCTGGCCAATACAGTGTGTCACGTGCTTGTCTGTAACAGGCCTCACCTCCTATGTGACTTGAGTGCACGCGTGCCAACATCTCAGGGCGCAGAGACCGGGGAATAACGACTCTCTGACACTTGAATATTACTCCGTTTTGAACACTGAGCTCCTCTTTGACTGGCCAATGTCCTCTGACGGCTAAAGCAGTTTCTTCCTTGCAGTCGGGCCAGCCCATCAGAATCACAGACCTCAATGCCTGGAGTTGCTCATCCCTGTCTGTGTGCTCTCTGATTTGTATAAGGCGCTGGTCCGTAACATTGAGGTAGTCAGCCTGGTTGATGTGTTCAACATCCACTTGCTCTGTTTGTAAGCTGCACACTGCGTGTTGTTCATGCATGGAGCGCGTGTGAGTGCCTGATGCAGTAGCCCTGCTGAGCGTGTCACTCACATATATCTCTGGCCCTGGCTTATACACCACCTTGAGGTTGCAGTTTTGTAGGGCCAGTAGCATGCTCTGCAGTCGTTTTGGGGCATTCAGAAGAGGCTTGCTGAATAGAGCAATAAGGGGCTTGTGATCTGCCCGTACAGGTAGTGGTGGAAGCGTTGGCATGCAAACACAATGCTGAGGCACTCCTTCTCTATCTGGGCATAGTTCTGCTCTGTTGGGGTGAGTGCCCTAGAGGCGAATGCCACAGGCTGGCCCTCCTGCATGAGGCAACAGCCAAGTCCATACTGGCTTGAGTCACTCTGACAGGTTTCGACACATTGTAGTATCGCAGTACAGGTGTCTGGGTGACCAGTTGTTTTATTTCCCTCACCGCTGCGTCATGTTTTGGGAGCCAATGCCAGATGGTGTCCTTGTCCATGAGCCTCCTTAGTGGCTCACACACTTCAGAGAGCCGCGGTAAGAATTTGGCCAGGTAGGTGACGAATCCGACGAAGCGCTGCACTGCCTTCACGTCAGATGGGTGGGGCATTTCCAAGACAGCCTTCACTTTTTCAGGATCCACCTTCAATCCGGTGGAGGACAAGATGTGCCCATGAAAGCGGACCTCTGGCACTGTAAAATTACGCTTTTTTATGCTTAGCCTTAGCTTGACCTGTCTGCATCTGACCATCAGGGCCAGCAGCTTGGCGTCATGGTCACATTCTGCCTCCTCATCACTGTCCCCACAGCCCACTACGAGGATGCCATCTGCTATGGGTTCCACGCCACTGAGCCCCATCAACAGCTCATGCTGTTTCCGCTGATACACCTCTGGAGCCACAGAGACACCAAACGGAAGCTTTAACCACCTCTTCCTGCCCCAGGGTGTCCAAAAGGTGGTCATGTAACTGCTGGGCTCGTCGAGCTTGCACTGCAGGAAGGCATCTCTGGCATCCACGAGCGTGAAGACTCTGGCCTTTGGGAGCTTGTAAAGAACGTCCTCCAACGTGGGCATAATGTAATGTGAACGTCGCAGAGCCCGGTTGAGGTGTTTAGGATCAATGCATATCCGTAGCTTGTCTGGTTTCTTGACGATAACCATATTACTTATCCAGTCTGTAGGCTCGGTGACGGATATGATGTGGCCATCTGCTTCGTATTTGTCAAGCTGAGCCTTCGTAGCTGCTTTAATGGCCACTGGTACATTGCGGGGTGCACACTGGACAGGCTGGATTGCTGCGTCCAACTCAAAGTGGACTTCCCCGGGAACTGACTCGACCGGTGCGTTGAAGACATCATGGTACTTGCTTAGGAGTGTCTCCTTGCTCAGGGGCCCAGCCTGGACTTTGTCTATAATGTTATGATCAGCTGGGATGGTGAAGTTAATAAGCCCAAGGCACTCGCATGTAGAACCTGACAGTAATGGCTGTTGACTAGCCTCAACTATTTCAAATTCAAGGGTGTATTTCTGGCCACGTAAAACACACTCTGTCACAAACAGGCCTAAAGAGGTCATGAACTGGCCTGAATACAGTTTCAGCTTGGTGCTACTCTGTGAGTTTGTCTCTGGGCGCGAGCCTCCTTTTGTCTTTAAGGCTCATAACGTTGCATGTGGCCCCTGAATCTAGCTGGCATTGCTGTGGTTTATTATTAAGTAGCAGAGTGACAAACCACTTTTGTCCTTTTGCTCTCACTGCCCCTATGCACTCGCTAGCATATACATCCTCTGTGCTGTCGTTCCCTTCATCTGTGTTTGTTTCCATGGAGTGCACTTTACCCTCCTTTCTCTTGCTTTTCATGCAGACCCTTGCGAAGAGATTAGCTGTACCACAGGATTTTCATATTTTTCCATAGGCTGGGCAGTGTTCTTTTCCTCGTCCATGAGAAATGCCACAATATCGGCATGTATTGGGGTTGTCTACTGCAGAGTTGGCTGTAGTATTAGCATTAGCTGTGGCAAAGGGGAATTTCTTTACTGGCTGCCTGAATGTAGCATTGACATTGTCCATATGTTGCCTTTCTAGCTCCATGGACCTTATCCGTATATCAGTAAGCTCTGCTGCACGGCATGTCTCCACTGCCAAGGCCAGCGTCAGGTCACGTTCTCTCAGCAAATGTCTGCGGGTGCCCTCATCAGTTATGCTAAAGTCATGTACTGGTAACATGGACTGTCTCACAAGCAACTGTCTGTATGTATTAGTTTCTCTCAATCACATACAAGCATTTCTTTGGAACAATGTTGTCGATTTTCAAAACAGAGTCCACAAGACACACAACTTTTGCAAAACAGTAAATGCATTTCGAAAATGTAGTTGTCTTTTAAACACATAAAAACATTCATAAAAAATATATTGTACCGTCAAAATTGCAAATACATTCATCAACATAACACAACTGTACGCAAAAATATGAACCCATCTGTACGTATCTCTGGAGTGCAAGAGCAGACAAAACAGAAAGTTAGTCTCTTTTGAAAATCCCAGTAGATCCATAAATGTTCTTTGCAGTCACTAAATCATGATGATCAACTACCGAAAGGTGCAGAATTATGGGCAATTACTCTCCTTTTTAATGCATATTGCACCAAACTATTTCATATACATCTGATTTGATTCCTGATAACAAATTAAATACAATTTGATTTAAAGCTTTTTAAAAAATGTATAAACTAGCCCAGAGCCATTCTTAGATAGCCTGTGGTTAAGAACAATGCAGTGTGAAAAGGCCTTTTAACATGCATTGCTGGCTATCGTAGCGTCTATAATATTCCGTCCATAGCCAGAACATTTTCCTAAATATGCTAAGGTAATGTGGTGCTCGGTGGCTGCTTTCAGGACAACAACAAAAACTATTTTATGTAAAAGCCTATTTTTGTGTGTTGTTGTTGTTGTTGGCTCCAGACAATACTAGAGGAGTAGGGAAAAGTGATCGACTTTTGCCTTTTCCGTGATCCACTAACATGTCTTCCACATCTCACGCAGGCGCGCTGATTCTGACCCACGTGGCATGACGTCCTGCTTGATATGTTCATCAGCGAATAACAGTCTGTGAAGCCGTTTTATAGAGTTACTATTCAACAACAGAAGAGATATGTCTCAGTTACAAACCAGGTTCTTTACGGATAACAAAAAGTAAGTATTTATTGTTGAATTGTAAGGATAGCCACTAGCTAGTTAGCTTGCTCGTTTGGCCAGTAAGCTAACTAGTTAGCGAGCATGAAGGAGAACTCTATGGGAGTGTTAGCCATGCTGTTGGTAACAGTAATCATATTGTGTCCTTAGCAGACGAGTTGAAGAGGAGAACTCTATGGGAGTGTTAGCCATGCTGTTGGTAACAGTAATCATATTGTGTCCTTAGCAGACGAGTTGAAGAGGAGAACTCTATGGGAGTGTTAGCCATGCTGTTGGTAACAGTCATCATATTGTGTCCTTAGCAGACGAGTTGAAGAGGAGAACTCTATGGGAGTGTTAGCCATGCTGTTGGTAACAGTAATCATATTGTGTCCTTAGCAGACGAGTTGAAGAGGAGAACTCTATGGGAGTGTTAGCCATGCTGTTGGTAACAGTAATCATATTGTGTCCTTAGCAGACGAGTTGAAGAGGAGAACTCTATGGGAGTGTTAGCCATGCTGTTGGTAACAGTAATCATATTGTGTCCTTAGCAGACGAGTTGAAGAGGAGAACTCTATGGGAGTGTTAGCCATGCTGTTGGTAACAGTAATCATATTGTGTCCTTAGCAGACGAGTTGCTTTGATAATGTTGATGTATTGAAGTTAGTGTGAGTTAGCCTGACCAGGGAAGATTGTAAATAGAAATCCTATGGGTTGCTATGTTTGCTAGCCTAGCTGAATACTACAAGTTTGAAGTTAGTTAGCCAACTATCTATTTGTCTGTAAGCAGTGACTTAGTCATGTTAAATTATTGCTGTAGCATAACCTACCGACGTTGTCCCTCAGATATTCAGTCGATGACGTCCCATTCTCCATCCCTGCTGCCTCAGAGGTACAGGAACTCAGCAACGTCATCAACAAGCTGCTGGAAGCAAAGAATGGTGAGAATAGATTGTAGAATGGTGCTTTTCCATTCGTTGGGGTTTAATGGCGGTTGGCATCCGATATAATGTGGCATTACTGCCACCAACTGTAGCTACCTGTGTCTGTTTCAACCGGGCATTCTGAAGACCTTGATGACTACCTCCACAGTCACTACACTTGATGCTTGTCCTCCAGACGTCTTCACTAAATGGAAAGCTCCACCCCTACCACGTCTCAGCTGGACCTTTCTACACAATGACGCCACATGGCCAAACTTCTGGCACTAACCGGATAACTGTCCTAACAACACCCTATCAGGGAGAACCTCATGGCACAGCATCAGGGCCAGACTCTATTCCCTCCAGCCACTATATAGCACAGCATCGGGTCCAGACTCTCCACCCTCCAGCCACTATATAGCACAGCATCAGGGCCAGACTCTATTCCCTCCAGCCACTATATAGCACAGCATCGGGCCCAGACTCTCCACCCTCCAGCCACTATATAGCACAGCATCAGGGCCAGACTCTATTCCCTCCAGCCACTATATAGCACAGCATCAGGGCCAGACTCTCCTCCCTCCAGCCACTACGTAGCACAGCATCAGGGCCAGACTCTCCTCCCTCCAGCCACTACGTAGCACAGCATCAGGGCCAGACTCTCCTCCCTCCAGCCACTACGTAGCACAGCATCAGGGCCAGACTCACCTCCTTCTAGCCAGTACATAGCACAGCATCAGGGCCAGACTCGCCTCCCTCCAGCCAGTACATAGCACAGCATCAGGGCCAGACTCACCTCCCTCCAGCTAGTACATAGCACAGCATCAGGGCCAGACTCACCTCCCTCCAGCCAGTACATAGCACAGCATCAGGGCCAGACTCACCTCCCTCCAGCCAGTACATAGCACAGCATCAGGGCCAGACTCACCTCCCTCCAGCCAGTACAAAGCACAGCATCAGGGCCAGACTCTCCTCCTTCCAGCCAGTACAAAGCACAGCATCAGGGCCAGACTCTCCTCCTTCCAGTCACCTTGATTTCTGGTTATTCATCAGGCTTCAACACAGCAGGAACCTTGTTAAGTTGCTTAACCTCAACACTTAGAGGCACTGTTATAACCCCTTGAGAGGAGCTCTTTACCGCAGACTAAAACTTCTCCTTCCCCCAGTTGAGCAAAGCTGATCACTCTGGGAGATGGGGTGAACATATATCAGAGGAGGTTGGTGGCACCTTAATTGGGGAGGATGGACTCGTGATAATGGCTGGAGTGTAATGGTATCAAACACATGGTTTCCATGTGATGCCATTCCATTTGCTCCGTTCCGGACATTATTATGAGCCGTCTTCCCCTCAGCAGCCTCCACTGACATCAATCATAATGAATCCACTTCATGCTACCTGGACTGACTGCAGCTTTCCTAGCTTCCTCTCCACCCACCCTGATACCACAAACGGACCATAACAGGAGACATCTGAGCCCCCCAGGTCTATAGGAAGACGTGTGTCCACACTCAGGAGACCAATATTCCATGTCCACCCACTGCAGATGTCCACTCCATGTCTTATATAGCCTTTTGTCACATTACACACATTGTTTGTCCTTGTAACTATTATTCTCCAATTAAATTATTTCAGGACTGGTGCTGTCTTGGTTTGACCTAGATCACTGATGAATGTATTAGCATCATATTGGGTGTCTCATCTTTGTGTGTGCTTTGTTGTTGTAGGGTCTCACAGCCAGATTGAGTTTGACTTCCTGGTGCGAGGTCAGTTCCTGCGGACATCGTTGTCAAATCACATGGAGGCTGAAGGCATCTCAACGGTGAGTAGGACCTCTGGGGGGGGGGGGGTAGTAGGACCTATGGGGGGGGGGGGGGGGGGGGGGGGGGGGGGGGGGGGGGGGGGGGGGTAGTAGGACCTCTGGGGGGGGTAGTAGGACCTCTGTAGTAGGACCTCTGGGGGGTAGGGTTTACTCGTAGCACCCTCTGGATGGTAAAAGCACCCTCTGGACGGTAGTAGTCCCCCTGGGCGGTAGTAGTCCCCCTGGGCGGTAGTAGTCCCCCTGGGCGGTAGTAGGACCTCTGGGCGGTAGTAGGACCTCTGGGCGGTAATAGGACCTCTGGGCGGTAATAGGACCTCTGGGCGGTAATAGGGCCTCTGGGCGGTAGTAGTCCCCCTGGGCGGTAGTAGTCCCCCTGGGCGGTAGTAGTCCCCCTGGGCGGTAGTAGGACCTCTGGGCGGTAGTAGGACCTCTGGGCGGTAGTAGGACCTCTGGGCGGTAGTAGGACCTCTGGGCGGTAGTAGGACCTCTGGGCGGTAGCAGGACCTCTGGGCGGTAGCAGGACCTCTGGGCGGTAGGGTTTTACTTGTAGGACCTCTGGGCGGTAGTAGGACCCTCTGGGCGGTAGCAGGACCCTCTGGGCGGTAGCAGGACCCTCTGGGCGGTAGCAGGACCTCTGGGCGGTAGAAGGACCTCTGGGCGGTAGAAGGACCTCTGGGCGGTAGTAGGACCTCTGGGCGGTAGTAGGACCTCTGGGCGGTAGTAGGACCTCTGGGCGGTAGTAGGACCTCTGGACGGTAGTAGGACCTCTGGGCGGTTGCAGGACCTGTGGACAGAAGGGTTTTACTTGTAGGACCTCTGGGCGGTAGTAGGACCTCTGGGCGGTAGTAGGACCTCTGGGCGGTAGTAGGACCTCTGGGCGGTCGCAGGACCTCTGGGCGGTCGCAGGACCTCTGGGCGGTTGCAGGACCTGTGGACAGAAGGGTTTTACTTGTAGGACCTCTGGGCGGTAGTAGGACCTCTGGGCGGTAGTAGGACCTCTGGGCGGTCGCAGGACCTCTGGGCGGTCGCAGGACCTCTGGGCGGTCGCAGGACCTCTGGGCGGTCGCAGGACCTCTGGGCGGTCGCAGGACCCTCTGGGCGGTAGTAGGCCCTCTGGGCGGTAGAAGGACCTCTGGGCGGTAGAAGGACCTCTGGGCGGTAGAAGGACCTCTGGGCGGTAGAAGGACCTCTGGACGGTAGTAGCCCCCTCTGGATGGTAGTAGGACCTCTGGATGGTAGTAGGACCCCTGGACAGTAGGGTTTACACGTAGCCTGCTTAGTATGCCAATGTGACTTGAAGCGTGTTTTGTGTGTGTGTGTTACAGGAAGATGTGGTGGAGATCGAGTATGTGGAGAGGTTCACCGCTCCCCAACCAGAGGAGTGTATGATGCATGATGACTGGATCAGCTCAGTGGAGGCAGACTCTGAATGGTAAGAGACATGACGTCTAACCCAGACTCTGAATGGTAAGAGACCCTAACCCAGACTGAATGGTAAGAGACATGACGTCTAACCCAGACTGAATGGTTAGAGACATGACGTCTAACCCAGACTCTGAATGGTAAGAGACACGACATCTAACCCAGACTCTGAATGGTAGAGACATGACGTCAAACCCAGACTGAATGGTAAGAGACATGACGTCTAACCCAGTCTCTGAATGGTAGAGACCCTAACACAGAGACCCTAACCCAGACTCTGAATCTGAATCTGAAGTCCCAAGTCAAGACAGGCAAGTCCGAGTCAAGTCTCCTGTCAAGAGCGGCAAGTCTCAAGTCCTAAACTTTGAGTTTCGAGTCCTAAACGAGTCCTAATGTGATAATCTAATACTATTTCATATTTTTAACAAATCATGAATGCTTTTAAAAATATATATATTTATTACTTTCCAAATAAACTTTATATTTCCATGGAAATACATGGGTAGCCATGAGAAAGACCCGCCCCACCCCATTGTGATCGACTATCGAGGATCGCTATGTGGCGCAATTGGGCGATGTAGGCTTGTACACAATCGCACAACCTTAACACACACACACACACACTCTCTCTGTGTGGTTACAGTAGGCTAATGTATGTCAATGGTTTCAAGAACAGCAGTAACATCAGGCAGGATTTAGGCTACCAACTGCCTAGCCAGTTGTAGCTCAATCTTGGATGCAATGATCACGTTCCCACATTGACTGACTGTGTGGAGGCTCATTGATTTAATGTTATGTTAGCCTACATGCTACACTAGTAAAGTTATATATATAGCTGTCGGCTGTATTAGCCTACATGCTACACTAGTAAAGTTATATATATATAGCTGTCGGCTGTATTAGCCTACATGCTACACTAGTAAAGTTATATATATAGCTGTCGGCTGTATTAGCCTACATGCTACACTAGTAAAGTTATATATATAGCTGTCGGCTGTATTAGCCTACATGCTACACTAGTAAAGTTATATATATAGCTGTCGGCTGTATTAGCCTACATGCTACACTAGTAAAGTTATATATATAGCTGTCGGCTGTATTAGCCTACATGCTACACTAGTAAAGTTATATATATAGCTGTCGGCTGTATTAGCCTACATGCTACACTAGTAAAGTTATATATATAGCTGTCGGCTGTATTAGCCTACATGCTACACTAGTAAAGTTATATATATAGCTGTCGGCTGTATTAGCCTACATGCTACACTAGTAAAGTTATATATATAGCTGTCGGCTGTATTAGCCTACATGCTACACTAGTAAAGTTATATATAGCTGTCGGCTGTATTAGCCTACATGCTACACTAGTAAAGTTATATATAGCTGTCGGCTGTATTAGCCTACATGCTACACTAGTAAAGTTATATATAGCTGTCGGCTGTATTAGCCTACATGCTACACTAGTAAAGTTATATATAGCTGTCGGCTGTATTAGCCGACTTACTGTTCTTTATGCAGCTTCAAATGGCGAATAAAGTTGGAAGTTGCTGCGCCTCCGTCTGTCATTTTCTTACCGCATGTTTTGCAAGTTGCAACCCGTTTTTTGTTGATACAGCGTCGTCTTTATATCTTAAAATAATTTTGGGCATCATCTTTCCAAGGGCTCCATCCTGAATTCACCCGCCGACGTTCCTCTGTACTGCCATGCACAACTTTTTCTCAGCTGGCACAATTTGATTGGCTGCTGTCCGATTCAAACTGTAATCCGTTAAATGAAGAGTTGATGCCCTGCACACTTATTATTTGGGCTTGGGGAGGGTATCAAGTCAGGTCGAGTCAAAAGGCTCAAGTCCAAGTCAAGTCCCGAGTCATTGGTGTTAAAGTCGAGTTGCAAGTCACCATATTTGTGAGTCCACACCTCTGCCAGAGACCCAACCCCAGACTCTGAATGGCAGAGACCCAACCCCAGACTCTGAATGGCAGAGACCCAACCCCAGACTCTGAATGGCAGAGACCCAACCCCAGACTCTGAATGGCAGAGACCCAACCCCAGACTCTGAATGGCAGAGACCCTAACCCAGACTCTGAATGGCAGAGACCCTAACCCAGACTCTGAATGGCAGAGACCCTAACCCAGACTCTGAATGGCAGAGACCCTAACCCAGACTCTGAATGGCAGAGACCCTAACCCAGACTCTGAATGGCAGAGACCCTAACCCAGACTCTGAATGGCAGAGACCCTAACCCAGACTCTGAATGGCAGAGACCCAACCCCAGACTCTGAATGGCAGAGACCCAACCCCAGACTCTGAATGGCAGAGACCCAACCCCAGACTCTGAATGGCAGAGACCCTAACCCAGACTCTGAATGGCAGAGACCCTAACCCAGACTCTGAATGGCAGAGACCCTAACCCAGACTCTGAATGGCAGAGACCCTAACCCAGACTCTGAATGGCAGAGACCCTAACCCAGACTCTGAATGGCAGAGACCCTAACCCAGACTCTGAATGGCAGAGACCCTAACCCAGACTCTGAATGGCAGAGACCCTAACCCAGATACCCTGTTAATGATGTCTGCTCCAGGATCCTGACGGGCTCCTATGATAAGACGGCCAGGATCTGGTCTCTGGAGGGCAAGGCTGTGATGACGGTGGCCGGACATACGGACGTGGTGAAGGACGTGGCCTGGGTCAGGAGAGGTGAGGGGTAGGGTCTGGGTCACTTGGAGCTGAGTTGCTGGTGTTTTTACAGTTGTTGTTTTTAAAACTTGGGGGGCCAAATAAAATCACCCGCGGGCCAAATTCAGCCTGAGGGCCGCCTGTTGGGGAACGTTGGTCTTGATCGTCTCATCCTGACACCCCTATGTTTGTCTAGATGGCCTGACCTCCCTGCTGCTCACGGCCTCTCTGGACCAAACCATTCTGCTGTGGGAGTGGAACTCTGAGAGGAACAAGCTGAAAGCTAGACACTGCTGCCGTGGACACGCTGGGAGTGTTGACACTATCGCCACGGATCACACACGCACTAAGGTGACAGGGGGGTAGGAGGAGAAGATGGTGGGACATGGGAGGAGAAGGTGGGGGGGATTTGCAGCTGTCAACATCACTGCTCAGCAACTAATAGATTTATTTTTGTCTCCATTCCTCTCAGTTCTGCAGTGGTTCCTGGGACAAGATGCTGAAGATCTGGTCAGCAGGTACTATTGGACTCTGGGTTGTCTGGTACAGTCCTATTGGACTCTGGGTTGTCTGGTACAGTCCTATTGGACTCTGGGTTGTCTGGTACGGTCCTATTGGACTCTGGGTTGTCTGGGATGATAATGGAGTTAGATTGGTTCACAGCTCCATGTATATATAGTATCCATGTTAACTATGTATCTCTCTCCCTGCTGACTGTTCTGTTGTCCTGCCAGTGGCCACAGAGGAGGAGGAGGAGGTAGAGGAGCCTCCCAGCAGACCCAGAAAGAAACAGAAGACTGAACAGCTCGGACTGACCAGGGTGAGTGAGCAGCCTAACCCAGACTAACCCTATCAGACTGACCAGGGTGAGGAGAGCAGACTAACCCTATCAGACTGACCAGGGTGAGGAGAGCAGGCTACCCCTATCAGACTGACCAGGGTGAGGAGAGCAGGCTACCCCTATCAGACTGACCAGGGTGAGGAGAGCAGCCTAACCCAGACTAACCCTATCAGACTGACCAGGGTGAAGAGAGCAGACTAACCCTATCAGACTGACCAGGGTGAGGAGAGCAGACTAACCCTATCAGACTGACCAGGGTGAGGAGAGCAGACTAACCCTATCAGACTGACCAGGGTGAGGAGAGCAGACTAACCCTATCAGACTGACCAGGGTGAGGAGAGCAGCCTAACCCAGACTAACCCTATCAGACTGACCAGGGTGAGGAGAGCAGACTAACCCTATCAGACTGACCAGGGTGAGGAGAGCAGGCTAACCCAGACTAACCCTATCAGACTGACCAGGGTGAGGAGAGCAGACTAACCCATACTAACCCTATCAGACTGACCAGGGTGAGGAGAGCTGACTAACCCAGACTGACCAGGGTGAGGAGAGCAGACTAACCCAGACTGACCAGGGTGAGGAGAGCAGACTAACCCTATCAGACTGACCAGGGTGAGGAGAGCAGCCTAACCCAGACTAACCCTATCAGACTGACCAGGGTGAGGAGAGCATCCTAACCCAGACTAACCCTATCAGACTGACCAGGGTGAGGAGAGCAGACTAACCCTATCAGACTGACCAGGGTGAGGAGAGCAGACTAACCCTGACTAACGCTATCAGACTGACCAGGGTGAGGAGAGCAGACTAACCCTATCAGACTGACCAGGGTGAGGAGAGCAGACTAACCCTATCAGACTGACCAGGGTGAGGAGAGCAGACTAACCCAGACTAACCCTATCAGACTGACCAGGGTGAGGAGAGCAGACTAACCCAGACTAACCCTATCAGACTGACCAGGGTGAGGAGAGCAGACTAACCCTATCAGACTGACCAGGGTGAGGAGAGCAGACTAATCCAGACTAACCCTATCAGACTGACCAGGGTGAGGAGAGCTGACTAACCCAGACTGACCAGGGTGAGGAGAGCAGACTAACCCTATCAGTGACCAGGGTGAGGAGAGCAGACTAACCCAGACTAACCCTATCAGTGACCAGGGTGAGGAGAGCAGACTAACCCAGACTAACCCTATCAGACTGACCAGGGTGAGGAGTGCTGACTAACCCAGACTGACCAGGGTGAGGAGAGCAGACTAACCCTATCAGTGACCAGGGTGAGGAGAGCAGACTAACCCAGACTAACCCTATCAGTGACCAGGGTGAGGAGAGCAGACTAACCCTATCAGTGACCAGGGTGAGGAGAGCAGACTAACCCAGACTAACCCTATCAGACTGACCAGGGTGAGGAGAGCAGACTAACCCAGACTAACCCTATCAGACTGACCAGGGTGAGGAGAGCAGACTAACCCAGACTAACCCTATCAGACTGACCAGGGTGAGGAGAGCAGACTAACCCAGACTAACCCTATCAGAATGACCAGGGTGAGGAGAGCAGACTAACCCAGACTAACCCTATCAGACTGACCAGGGTGAGGAGAGCAGACTAACCCAGACTAACCCTATCAGACTGACCAGGGTGAGGAGAGCAGACTAACCCTATCAGACTGACCAGGGTGAGGAGAGCAGACTAACCCAGACTAACCCTATCAGACTGACCAGGGTGAGGAGAGCAGACTAACCCTATCAGACTGACCAGGGTGAGGAGAGCAGCCTAACCCAGACTAACCCTATCAGACTGACCAGGGTGAGGAGAGCAGACTAACCCAGACTAACCCTATCAGACTGACCAGGGTGAGGAGAGCAGACTAACCCAGACTAACCCTATCAGACTGACCAGGGTGAGGAGAGCAGACTAACCCTATCAGACTGACCAGGGTGAGGACAGCAGACTAACCCTGACTAACCCTATCAGACTGACCAGGGTGAGGAGAGCAGACTAACCCATACTAACCCTATCAGACTGACCAGGGTGAGGAGAGCAGACTAACCCAGACTAACCCTATCAGACTGACCAGGGTGAGGACAGCAGACTAACCCTGACTAACCCTATCAGACTGACCAGGGTGAGGAGAGCAGCCCCTCATGGTATTATCCAGGGTTAGGGGCTCCCAGGGCTCCAGTTGATCAGTAGTGTATCATAGTATTAATCATCTTAACCAAAGCCCCATATACTACCCACCATCATTTACAAAATAGCCTCCAACAGTCTACTCAACAAATTGGATGCAGTCTATCACATTGCCATCCGTTTTGTCACCAAAGCCCCATATACTGCCCACCACTGCGACCTGTACGCTCTCTTTGGCTGGCCCTTACTTCATATTTGTCGCCAAACCCAATGGCTCCAGGTCATCTATAAGTCTCTGCTAGGTAAAGCCCCGCCTTATCTCAGCTCACTGGTCACCATAGCAGCACCCACCCATAGCACACGCTCCAGCAGGTATATCTCACTGGTCACCCCCAAAGCCAGCTTTCCTTCCAGTTCTCTGCTGCCAATGACTGGAACGAACTGCAAACATCACTGAAGCTGGAGACTCATATCTCCCTCACTAACTTTAAGCATCAGCTGTCAGAGCATCTCACAAATCACTGCACATGTACATAGCCCATCTGTAAATAGCCCACCCAACTACCTCATCCCCATACTGTATGTAAGTATTTATCTTGCTCCTTTGCACCCCAGTGTCTCTACTAGCTCATTCATCTTCGGACATCAATCACTCCAGTGTTTAATTGCCATATTGTAATTACTTCACCACTATGGCCTATGTATTGCCTTACCTCCCTTATTTTACCTCATTTGCACACCCTGTATATAGATGTTTTCTACTGTATTATTGTCTGTATGTTTGTTTTACTCCATGTGTAACTCTGTTGTATGTGTCGAACTGCATTGCTTTATCTTGGCCAGGTCGCAGTTGTAAATGAGAACTTGTTCTCAACTAGCCTACCTGGTTAAACAAAACACATAACATCTTCCTCTTCTAGACACCCCTCATGACATTGTCTGGTCACAACGAGGCGGTGTCGTCTGTCCTCTGGTTGGACAGTGAGGAGATCTGCAGTGCATCCTGGGACCACACCATCCGCCTCTGGGATGCCGAGACCGGAAGCGTGAAGACCACACTGGTGAGAGACTCTAACCCCAGACCACACTGGTGAGAGACTCTAACCCCAGACCACACTGGTGAGAGACTCTAACCCTGGACCACACTGGTGAGAGGCTCTAACCCCAGACCACACTGGTGAGAGACTCTAACCCCAGACCACACTGGTGAGAGACTCTAACCCCAGACCACACTGGTGAGAGACTCTAACCCCAGACCACACTGGTGAGAGACTCTAACCCCAGACCACACTGGTGAGAGACTCTAACCCCAGACCACACTGGTGAGAGACTCTAACACTAGACCACACTGGTGAGGCTCTAACCCTAGACCACGAGACTCTAACCCTAGACCACGAGACTCTAACCCTAGACCACACTGGTGAGAGACTTTAACCCTAGACCACACTGGCGAGAGACTCTAACCCCAGACCACACTGGTGAGAGACTCTAACCCTAGACCACACTGGTGAGAGACTCTAACCCCAGACCACACTGGTGAGAGACTCTAACCCCAGACCACACTGGTGAGAGACTCTAACCCTAGACCACACTGGTGAGAGACTCTAACCCTAGACCACACTGGTGAGAGGCTCTAACCCCAGACCACACTGGTGAGAGACTCTAACCCCGGACCACACTGGTGAGAGGCTCTAACCCCAGACCACACTGGTGAGAGACTCTAACCCCAGACCACACTGGTGAGAGACTCTAACCCCAGACCACACTGGTGAGAGACTCTAACCCCAGACCACACTGGTGAGAGACTCTAACCCCAGACCACACTGGTGAGAGACTCTAACCCCAGACCACACTGGTGAGAGACTCTAACCCTAGACCACACTGGTGAGAGACTCTAACCCCAGACCACACTGGTGAGAGACTCTAACCCCAGACCACACTGGTGAGAGACTCTAACCCCAGACCACACTGGTGAGAGACTCTAACCCTAGACCACACTGGTGAGGCTCTAACCCTAGACCACGAGACTCTAACCCTAGACCACACTGGTGAGAGACTTTAACCCCAGACCACACTGGTGAGAGACTCTAACCCCAGACCACACTGGCGAGAGACTCTAACCCAAGACCACACTGGTGAGAGACTCTAACCTTAGACCACGAGACTCTAACCCTAGACCACACTGGTGAGAGACTTTAACCCTAGACCACACTGGCGAGAGACTCTAACCCCAGACCACACTGGTGAGAGACTCTAACCCTAGACCACACTGGTGAGAGACTCTAACCCCAGACCACACTGGTGAGAGACTCTAACCCTAGACCACACTGGCGAGAGACTCTAACCCCAGACCACACTGGTGAGAGACTCTAACCCTAGACCACACTGGCGAGAGACTCTAACCCTAGACCACACTGGCGAGAGACTCTAACCCCAGACCACACTGGTGAGAGACTCTAACCCTAGACCACACTGGTGAGAGGCTCTAACCCTAGACCACGAGACTCTAACCCTAGACCACACTGGTGAGAGACTTTAACCCTAGACCACACTGGTGAGAGACTCTAACCCCAGACCACACTGGTGAGAGACTAACCCTAGACCACACTGGTGAGAGACTCTAAACCTAGACCACACTGGTGAGAGACTCTAACCCTAGACCACACTGGCGAGAGACTCTAACCCCAGACCACACTGGTGAGAGACTCTAACCCTAGACCACACTGGCGAGAGACTCTAACCCTAGACCACACTGGCGAGAGACTCTAACCCTAGACCACACTGGCGAGAGACTCTAACCCTAGACCACACTGGCGAGAGACTCTAACCCTAGACCACACTGGCGAGAGACTCTAACCCTAGACCACACTGGCGAGAGACTCTAACCCCAGACCACACTGGCGAGAGACTCTAACCCTAGACCACACTGGTGAGAGGCTCTAACCCTAGACCACAAGACTCTAACCCTAGACCACACTGTTGAGAGACTCTAACCCTAGACCACACTGGTGAGACTCTAACCCTAGACCACACTGGTGAGAGACTCTAACCCTAGACCACACTGGTGAGAGACTCTAACCCTAGACCACACTGGCGAGAGACTCTAACCCCAGACCACACTGGCGAGAGACTCTAACCCTAGACCACACTGGTGAGAGACTCTAACCCTAGACCACACTGGTGAGAGACTCTAACCCTAGACCACACTGGTGAGAGACTCTAACCCTAGACCACACTGGTGAGAGGCTCTAACCCTAGACCACACTGGTGAGAGGCTCTAACCCCAGACCACACTGGTGAGAGGCTCTAACCCTAGACCACGAGACTCTAACCCTAGACCACACTGGTGAGATACTCTAACCCTAGACCACACTGGTGAGAGACTCTAACCCTAGACCACACTGGTGAGAGACTCTAACCCTAGACCACACTGGTGAGGCTCTAACCCTAGACCACACTGGTGAGGCTCTAACCCTAGACCACACTGGTGAGAGACTCTAACCCTAGACCACACTGGCGAGAGACTCTAACCCTAGACCACACTGGTGAGAGGCTCTAACCCTAGACCACGAGACTCTAACCCCAGACCACACTGGTGAGAGACTCTAACCCCAGACCACACTGGTGAGAGACTCTAACCCCAGACCACACTGGTGAGAGACTCTAACCCTAGACCACACTGATGAGAGACTCTAACCCTAGACCACGAGACTCTAACCCTAGACCACACTGGTGAGAGGCTCTAACCCTAGACCACGAGACTCTAACCCTAGACCACACTGGTGAGACTCTAACCCCAGACCACACTGGTGAGAGACTCTAACCCCAGACCACACTGGTGAGAGACTCTAACCCCAGACCACACTGGCGAGAGACTCTAACCCCAGACCACACTGGTGAGAGACTCTAACCCCAGACCACACTGGTGAGAGAATCTAACCCCAGACCACACTGGTGAGGCTCTAACCCTAGACCACGAGACTCTAACCCTAGACCACACTGGTGAGAGACTTTAACCCCAGACCACACTGGTGAGAGACTCTAACCCTAGACCACACTGGCGAGAGACTCTAACCCCAGACCACACTGGTGAGGCTCTAACCCTAGACCATGAGACTCTAACCCTAGACCACACTGGTGAGAGACTTTAACCCCAGACCACACTGGTGAGAGACTCTAACCCTAGACCACACTGGCGAGAGACTCTAACCCCAGACCACACTGGTGAGAGACTCTAACCCCAGACCACACTGGTGAGAGACTCTAACCCCAGACCACACTGGTGAGAGACTCTAACCCCAGACCACACTGGTGAGAGAATCTAACCCCAGACCACACTGGTGAGGCTCTAACCCTAGACCACGAGACTCTAACCCTAGACCACACTGGTGAGAGACTTTAACCCCAGACCACACTGGTGAGAGACTCTAACCCTAGACCACACTGGCGAGAGACTCTAACCCCAGACCACACTGGTGAGAGACTCTAACCCCAGACCACACTGGTGAGAGACTCTAACCCCAGACCTCACTGGTGAGAGACTAACCCTAGACCACACCCCTCACAACCTCTTAGTTGATGACTGATTGGTTAATCTTCTCTTTGTATCTATAGACTGGCAGTAAGGTGTTTAACCACATCTCCTACTCTCCACTGTGTCGTCGCCTGGCCTCTGGCAGCACTGACAGACACGTCAGGCTGTGGGACCCTCGCTCTAAAGGTCACAACTAAATCTAACTTCATTTAAATATCTCTGTGCACTTCCCAATGTACATTACAACATCTCTCTTATGTGAGTGTATTTGTATTCATTATGGATCCCCATTAGTTCCTGTCAAGGCAGCAGCTACTCTTCCTGGGGTTTATTATGGATCCCCTTTAGTTCCTGTCAAGGCAGCAGCTACTCTTCCTGGGGTTTATTATGGATCCCCATTAGTTCCTGCCAAGGCAGCAGCTACTCTTCCTGGGGTTTATTATGGATCCCCATTAGTTCCTGTCAAGACAGCAGCTACTCTTCCTGGGGTTTATTATGGATCCCCATTAGTTCCTGCCAAGGCAGCAGCTACTCTTCCTGGTGTTTATTATAGATCCCTATTAGTTCCTGTCAAGGCAACAGCTACTCTTCCTGAGGTTTATTATGGATCCCCATTAGTTCCTGTCAAGGCAGCAGCTACTCTTCCTGAGGTTTATTATGGATCCCCATTAGTTCCTGCCAAGACAGCAGCTACTCTTCCTGGGGTTTATTATGGATCCCCATTAGTTCCTGCCAAGACAGCAGCTACTCTTCCTGGGGTTTATTATGGATCCCCATTAGTTCCTGCCAAGACAGCAGCTACTCTTCCTGGGGTTTATTATGGATCCCTATTAGTTCCTGTCAAGGCAGCAGCTACTCTTCCTGAGGTTTATTATGGATCCCCATTAGTTCCTGTCAAGGCAGCAGCTACTCTTCCTGGGGTTTATTATGGATCCCCATTAGTTCCTGCCAAAGCAGCAGCTACTCTTCCTGGGGTTTATTATGGATCCCCATTAGTTCCTGTCAAGGCAGAAGCTACTCTTCCTGGGGTTTATTATGTATCCCCATTAGTTCCTGCCAAAGCAGCAGCTACTCTTCCTGGGGTTTATTATGGATCCCCATTAGTTCCTGCCAAGACAGCAGCTACTCTTCCTGGGGTTTATTATGGATCCCCATTAGTTCCTGCCAAGGCAGCAGCTACTCTTCCTGGGGTTTATTATGGATCCCCATTAGTTCCTGCCAAGACAGCAGCTACTCTTCCTGGGGTTTATTATGGATCCCCATTAGTTCCTGCCAAGGCAGCAGCTACTCTTCCTGGGGTTTATTATGGATCCCCATTAGTTCCTGCCAAGGCAGCAGCTACTCTTCCTGGGGTTTATTATGGATCCCCATTAGTTCCTGCCAAGGCAGCAGCTACTCTTCCTGGGGTTTATTATGGATCCCCATTAGTTCCTGCCAAGGCAGCAGCTACTCTTCCTGGGGTTTATTATGGATCCCCATTAGTTCCTGCCAAGGCAGCAGCTACTCTTCCTGGGGTTTATTATGGATCCCCATTAGTTCCTGCCAAGGCAGCAGCTACTCTTCCTGGGGTTTATTATGGATCCCCATTAGTTCCTGCCAAGGCAGCAGCTACTCTTCCTGGGGTTTATTATGGATCCCCATTAGTTCCTGCCAAGGCAGCAGCTACTCTTCCTGGGGTTTATTATGGATCCCCATTAGTTCCTGCCAAGGCAGCAGCTACTCTTCCTGGGGTCCAGCAACATTAAGGCAATTTATACATTTAAAAATATTACTTGACATTACATTTCATAACACTTTTCACAATACATTAAGTGTGTTCCCTCAGACCACTACTCTACTACCACATATCTACAATACAGTTGTGGCCAAAAGTTTTGAGAATGACACAAATATTAATTTTCACAAAGTTTGCTGCCTCAGTGTCTTTAGATATTTTTGTCAGATGTTAGTATGGATTACTGAAGTATAATTACAAGCATTTCATAATTACATGAATTACATGATAATTACATGAAGTTGATGCAAAGAGTCAATATTTGCAGTGTTGACCCTTCTTTTTCAAGACCTCTGCAATCCGCCCTGGCATGATGTCAATTAACTTCTGGGCCACATCCTGACTGATGGCAGCCGATTCTTGCATAATCAATGCTTGGAGTTTGTCAGAATTTGTGGGTTTTTGTTTGTCTACCCGCCTCTTGAGGATTGACCACAAGGGTTTTGGGGATTCAGTTAATTTGCATGGCAAAGAGGGACTTAGCAATTCATCATACAACACCCATGTGTGTGTGTGTAGTGTGCGTGTGTTATTGTGTGTTTGTTTCTCTTCACAGTCCCCGCTGTTCCATAAGGTGTGAATTAATCTGTTTGTGTGTGTGTTTGTGTAGACGGGTCGTTGGTGTTGCTGTCTCTTACCTCTCACAGCGGCTGGGTCACAGCGGTGAAGTGGGCTCCTTCCCATGAGCACCAACTGGTGTCTGGTTCCCTCGACAACCTGGTCAAACTCTGGGACACCAGGAGGTCTGTATGCTGTAGGGGTTAGAGGCTGGGGTGGTAGGGGTTAGAGGCTGGGGTGGTATGGGGTTAGAGGCTGGGGTGGTATGGGGTTAGAGGCTGGGGTGGTATGGGGTTAGAGGCTGGTGTGGTATGGGGTTAGAGGCTGGGGTGGTATGGGGTTATAGGCTGGGGTGGTATGGGGTTATAGGCTGGGGTGGTATGGGGTTAGAGACTGGGGTGGTATGGGGTTAGAGACTGGGGTGGTATGGGGGTTAGAGGCTGGGGTGGTATGGGGGTTAGAGGCTGGGGTGGTATGGGGGTTAGAGGCTGGGGTGGTATGGGGGTTAGAGGCTGGGGTGGTATGGGGGTTAGAGGCTGGGGTGGTATGGGGGTTAGAGGCTGGGGTGGTATGGGGGTTAGAGGCTGGGGTGGTAGGGGTGGTAGGGGGTTAGAGGCTGGGGTGGTAGGGGGTTAGAGGCTGGGGTGGTATGGGGTTAGAGGCTGGGGTGGTATGGGGTTAGAGGCGGGGTGGTAGGGGGTTAGAGGCTGGGGTGGTATGGGGGTTAGAGGCTGGGGTGGTAGGGGTGGTAGGGGGTTAGAGGCTGGGGTGGTAGGGGGTTAGAGGCTGGGGTGGTATGGGGTTAGAGGCTGGGGTGGTATGGGGTTAGAGGCGGGGTGGTAGGGGGTTAGAGGCTGGGGTGGTATGGGGGTTAGAGGCTGGGGTGGTATGGGGTTAGAGGCTGGGGTGGTATGGGGTTAGAGGCTGGGGTGGTATGGGTTAGAGGCTGGGGTGGTATGGGTTAGAGGCTGGGGTGGTATGGGTTAGAGGCTGGGGTGGTATGGGTTAGAGACTGGGGTGGTATGGGGGTTAGAGGCTGGGGTGGTATGGGGGTTAGAGGCTGGGGTGGTATGGGGGTTAGAGGCTGGGGTGGTATGGGGGTTAGAGGCTGGGGTGGTAGGGGGGTTAGAGGCTGGGGTGGTAGGGGGGTTAGAGGCTGGGGTGGTAGGGGGGTTAGAGGCTGGGGTGGTAGGGGGGTTAGAGGCTGGGGTGGTATGGGGGTTAGAGGCTGGGGTGGTATGGGTTAGAGGCTGGGGTGGTATGGGTTAGAGGCTGGGGTGGTAGGGGGTTAGAGGCCGGGTGGTGGGGAATCTAATGTTACAAAAGTGTGTTTTGTATTCCAGTTGCAAGACCCCTTTGTATGATGTGTCTGCCCATGAGGACAAGGTGCTCTGTGTGGACTGGACTGACAGCAGGGTGAGACACCAGCACACATCTAGCCTGTATTAACCTGGAGAGACAACACACATCTAGCCTGTATTAACCTGGAGAGACAACACACATCTAGCCTGTATTAACCTGGAGAGACAACACACATCTAGCCTGTATTAACCTGGAGAGACAACACACATCTAGCCTGTATTAACCTGGAGAGACAACACACATCTAGCCTGTATTAATCTGGAGAGACAACACACATCTAGCCTGTATTAACCTGGAGAGACAACAACACACATCTAGCCTGTATTAACCTGGAGAGACAACAACACACATCTAGCCTGTATTAACCTGGAGAGACAACAACACACATCTAGCCTGTATTAATCTGGAGAGACAACACACATCTAGCCTGTATTAATCTGGAGAGACAACACACATCTAACACACTGACACATCTAGCCTGTATTAACCTGGAGAGACAACAACACACATCTAGCCTGTATTAACCTGGAGAGACAACACACATCTAGCCTGTATTAATCTGGAGAGACAACACACATCTAACACACTGATACATCTAGCCTGTATTAACCTGGAGAGACAACAACACACATCTAACACACTGACACATCTAGCCTGTATTAACCTGGAGAGACAACAACACACATCTAACACACTGACACATCTAGCCTGTATTCACCTGGAGAGACAACACACATCTAGCCTGGATTAACCTGGAGAGACAACACACATCTAGCCTGGATTAACCTGGAGAGACAACACACATCTAGCCTGGATTAACCTGGAGAGACAACAACACACATCTAGCCTGTATTAACCTGGAGAGACAACAACACACATCTAACACATCTAGCCTGTATTCACCTGGAGAGACAACACACATCTAGCCTGTATTAACCTGGAGAGACAACAACACACATCTAACACACTGACACATCTAGCCTGTATTAACCTGGAGAGACAACACACATCTAGCCTGTATTAACCTGGATAGACAACACACATCTAGCCTGTATTAACCTGGATAGACAACACACATCTAGCCTGGATTAACCTGGAGAGACAACACACATCTAGCCTGTATTAACCTGGAGAGACAACAACACACATCTAGCCTGGATTAACCTGGAGAGACAACAACACACATCTAGCCTGGATTAACCTGGAGAGACAACACACATCTAGCCTGGATTAACCTGGAGAGACAACAACACACATCTAACACACTGACACATCTAGCCTGTATTAACCTGGAGAGACAACAACACACATCTAACACACTGACACATCTAGCCTGGATTAACCTGGAGAGACAACACACATCTAGCCTGTATTAACCTGGAGAGACAACACACATCTAGCCTGTATTAACCTGGAGAGACAACACACATCTAGCCTGTATTAACCTGGAGAGACAACAACACACATCTAACACATCTAGCCTGTATTCACCTGGAGAGACAACACACATCTAGCCTGTATTAACCTGGAGAGACAACAACACACATCTAACACACTGACACATCTAGCCTGTATTAACCTGGAGAGACAACACACATCTAGCCTGTATTAACCTGGATAGACAACACACATCTAGCCTGTATTAACCTGGATAGACAACACACATCTAGCCTGGATTAACCTGGAGAGACAACACACATCTAGCCTGTATTAACCTGGAGAGACAACAACACACATCTAGCCTGGATTAACCTGGAGAGACAACAACACACATCTAGCCTGGATTAACCTGGAGAGACAACACACATCTAGCCTGGATTAACCTGGAGAGACAACAACACACATCTAACACACTGACACATCTAGCCTGTATTAACCTGGAGAGACAACAACACACATCTAACACACTGACACATCTAGCCTGGATTAACCTGGAGAGACAACACACATCTAGCCTGTATTAACCTGGAGAGACAACACACATCTAGCCTGTATTAACCTGGAGAGACAACACACATCTAGCCTGGATTAACCTGGAGAGACAACACACATCTAGCCTGGATTAACCTGGAGAGAGAACACACATATAGCCTGGATTAACCTGAAGAGACAACACACATCTAGCCTGGATTAACCTGGAGAGACAACACACATCTAGCCTGGATTAACCTGGAGAGACAACACACATCTAGCCTGGATTAACCTGGAGAGACAACACACATCTAGCCTGGATTAACCTGGAGAGACAACACACATCTAGCCTGGATTAACCTGGAGAGACAACACACATCTAGCCTGGATTAACCTGGAGAGACAACACACATCTAGCCTGGATTAACCTGGAGAGACAACACACATCTAGCCTGTATTCATCTGGAGAGACAACACACATCTAACACACTGACACATCTAGCCTGTATTAACCTGGAGAGACAACAACACACATCTAGCCTGGATTAACCTGGAGAGACAACACACATCTAGCCTGGATTAACCTGGAGAGACAACACACATCTAGCCTGGATTAACCTGGAGAGACAACACACATCTAGCCTGGATTAACCTGGAGAGACAACACACATCTAGCCTGGATTAACCTGGAGAGACAACACACATCTAGCCTGGATTAACCTGGAGAGACAACACACATCTAGCCTGGATTAACCTGGAGAGACAACACACATCTAGCCTGGATTAACCTGGAGAGACAACACACATCTAGCCTGGATTAACCTGGAGAGACAACACACATCTAGCCTGTATTCATCTGGAGAGACAACACACATCTAACACACTGACACATCTAGCCTGTATTAACCTGGAGAGACAACAACACACATCTAGCCTGTATTAACCTGGAGAGACAACAACACACATCTAGCCTGGATTAACCTGGAGAGACAACAACACACATCTAGCCTGTATTAACCTGGAGACACAACACACATCTAGCCTGTATTAACCTGGAGAGACAGCACACATCTAGCCTGTATTAACCTGGAGAGACAACAACACACATCTAGCCTGTATTAACCTGGAGAGACAACAACACACATCTAGCCTGTATTAACCTGGAGAGACAACAACACACATCTAGCCTGTATTAACCTGGAGAGACAGCACACATCTAGCCTGTATTAACCTGGAGAGACAACAACACACATCTAGCCTGTATTAACCTGGAGAGACAACAACACACATCTAGCCTGTATTAACCTGGAGACACAACACACATCTAGCCTGTATTAACCTGGAGAGACAGCACACATCTAGCCTGTATTCTGTTCAACGTTTTGTGTTCCCTCTGTCTCTTCCTCTTGCAGTTGATGTTGAGTGGAGGAGCTGACAACAAGCTGTACACATACAGATACACAGCCTGCGAGACAGACGCTGGAGCGTAGACGAGACAGACTGGAGACAGACATAGCACCTGTTTTTATTTCTCTGATGTATTGCCTGTTGATTAAAGTCTTTCCTGATGTAGATATGTGTATTTATGAACTGCCACAGTTGTGTCGATGGAGGCTGTTCTTCATGATATAAGGTTGCCAAGGTGACATACTGTTTTTGAAGATACATCTCGTCTCCATTTTAATACTGTGTATGTATGTAGCCACATCGTTTCCAGATTAAACTACTGTGTTGAGAACCATCAGTGGCAGGTCTCTATACTGCCCTCTCTTGGGACAGATTAATAGATCATAATAGATCATAATGTGCCATTATAATTCCCACTGTCGTTGTTAATCAGAATGCCTGTCTACATCCATGATATACCAGTGTTTTAAATACAATAACTACCCAGTCATCACTTTTTCAGATTAAAGATCTTTCTATTTTCCTGCAGCAGCTTTTAATTAGGGTTGTATTCTTGAAGATGTCTGTTTTGCTTTGTGGTGCCCTGCAAACATAACATATTTCTCCTGCACCTCCTTGAGGATGGGGTTAGTGTCCTTCGGGACGTTTTAAAATCAAATTTTCCTCCAACTGGTTTGACCTGTGATGTTGAGACGTCTCCGCAGCGACAGGACGGAGGGAACAGACACGTTGCATATCCTGTTTCTGTGCGTCAGTTCAGTTGGTTAGTGCTGCTAACGTGACCTGGATACTCTGACTGCTGGACAACATGACTTCCTGACAGCTTCGTTCAAACGGTAAAGACACAGCAATGTGATGATGCAAGACGTGTTGCGTTTATATATAGGCAACGTATCCGCAGACCAAGTCATCTGGACTAGTTAACGTTACATTGGGTACAACTAGCAGGTTATACTGATGTAGGTTAGGAGCAAATTAGCTGCGCGTCCTGGAAAACGTCGCAAACATTTACGAGTTGCAACAGGAACCAGCAACATTTTTCTTCCTGAACACAAAGGTTGAGAAGACAGCAGGTTTGTGGTGAGATAACGGCATTGATCTCGCTTGACCTGTGCAGCTACAGGTAGCTGGCTCGACATACATTATCAATAGCAGCTGGCTGCCTCATTATGGTTAACCTGCTGGCGACGACAGGTGTCGAGCCCTGTTCTTAGTGCAGGAACACCAGGATGCATACAAGGAGTATACAGACAACGAGGACATATACTAGGGGGGTCCAACACATGACAGATTATACGAAGACCTTAAAAGATACACACGTATTGATTTGAACAGCTTTCTTATTGGAAGAATGTAGAATGTTCTTAATGTACTGCTTGACCTCCTCATGGAAGAGTGGGTTTTTTTTATTAGTGAATTTACATCACATGTCGAGATACATTTATAATACTCAACGTTTTATGGTACGTATTGCTTTTTTTGTTTTTACACTACTGATAATTTCAAAATAATATTTAAATTCTATCTTTAACAATGTGAAGAGGGTTTTGTTCCCCCCCTGTCGACCTCATTTCATGGATAAAGATTCTTCCATAAAAATAAACAAATTAAAGTTACACCGGGGGTCGATATCATTTGGGTCAAAATAAATCATATCCGAGTCTTTCAAATGAACATTAATAGTATTTTATTTATTTAATCAAATCTTCTAACTCACTCCAAAATCTTCTGACATTAGAACAGTCCCAAAATAAATGTTCGGGAGTCTCTGGGTCACAACCACAAAATACACATTAGTTATCAATAGCTATTTTAAATCTGTGTATATATAAAGGTCTTTACAGGGTAGATTCTATGAATGAGTTTGTATGACACTTCTTTCACCTTATTAGATATACAATATTTACCAGATAACAACGAAACGTTGTTCCAGTTGACTTGTCCTAGGGCTGCATTCCAGTACATTCTAGCAGAGGGAATAGTAACATCTTGACATGGTTTTCATATATACATGTTATTACATTTATAGTTTATAAAATGTAAATTCCTTCTAGCTGTATTGAGGCTATAAAATCCTCAACAGTTGCACTTGGGAGTATTGTTATGTTCTCCTAACAGAAGAATAGCACCTTTAGGGACAGCTCTAACAACACCTTTAGGGACAGCTCTAACAACACCTTTAGGGACAGCTCTAACAACACCTTTAGGGACAGCTCTAACAACACCTTTAGGGACAGCTCTAACGACACCTTTAGGGACAGCTCTAACGACGCCTTTAGGGACAGCTCTAACAACACCTTTAGGGACAGCTCTAACAACACCTTTAGGGACAGCTCTAACAACACCTTTAGGGACAGCTCTAACAACACCTTTAGGGACAGCTCTAACGACACCTTTAGGGACAGCTCTAACAACACCTTTAGGGACAGCTCTAACAACACCTTTAGGGACAGCTCTAACAACACCTTTAGGGACAGCTCTAACAACACCTTTAGGGACAGCTCTAACAACACCTTTAGGGACAGCTCTAACAACACCTTTAGGGACAGCTCTAACAGCACCTTTAGGGACAGCTCTAACAACACCTTTAGGGACAGCTCTAACAACACCTTTAGGGACAGCTCTAACAACACCTTTAGGGACAGCTCTAACAACACCTTTAGGGACAGCTCTAACAACACCTTTAGGGACAGCTCTAACAACACCTTTAGGGACAGCTCTAACAACACCTTTAGGGACAGCTCTAACAACACCTTTAGGGACAGCTCTAACAACACCTTTAGGGACAGCTCTAACAGCACCTTTAGGGACAGCTCTAACAACACCTTTAGGGACAGCTCTAACAACACCTTTAGGGACAGCTCTAACAACACCTTTAGGGACAGCTCTAACAACACCTTTAGGGACAGCTCTAACAACACCTTTAGGGACAGCTCTAACAGCACCTTTAGGGACAGCTCTAACAGCACCTTTAGGGACAGCTCTAACAACACCTTTAGGGACAGCTCTAACAACACCTTTAGGGACAGCTCTAACAACACCTTTAGGGACAGCTCTAACAACACCTTTAGGGACAGCTCTAACAACACCTTTAGGGACAGCTCTAACAACACCTTTAGGGACAGCTCTAACAACACCTTTAGGGACAGCTCTCACAACACCTTTAGTGACAGCTCTAACAACACCTTTAGGGACAGCTCTAACAACACCTTTAGGGACAGCTCTAACAACACCTTTAGGGACAGCTCTAACAACACCTTTAGGGACAGCTCTAACAACACCTTTAGGGACAGCTCTAACAACACCTTTAGGGACAGCTCTAACAACACCTTTAGGGACAGCTCTAACAACACCTTTAGGGACAGCTCTAACAGCACCTTTAGGGACAGCTCTAACAACACCTTTAGGGACAGCTCTAACAACACCTTTAGGGACAGCTCTAACAACACCTTTAGGGACAGCTCTAACAACACCTTTAGGGACAGCTCTAACAACTATTTGATACTCCTCAGGAGTGAATGTAACATTGTGTGTTCTCATGAATTCTGCATAATCATATAGATATTATTCAATAATTATAATTCGATAATCATATAGTTGTCCATCATTATTCAATAATGGTATAACCCAGATAATGCTGTTGCCGAACCAGTTCTTGAAAAACAAAGACTTGTTTTTGTATTTTATGTCTTTATTCTTCCAGATTGTATGTTTGTGGGGGGAAATTATGTTTGTACATGAGGTTCCAAGTTAGAAGTACTTGTTTATGAAAGTTAGCAAGCTTGATAGTGTTTTTACCCACATCAAAGTTGCATTTGAGTAAGACTTCTAGACCACCAATCTGTTGGAATATTACATTAGGGATTATATTCCAAATGCAATCCTTATTTCTTAAGTAGTTCTGTATCCATTTAACCATAAATATTATATTAGAGGTTTTAAAATCCAGAGCATTCAACCCTCCCTCACCCTGGGTGCTACATATTACCGCTTTTCTTAAATAATGAGCTTTATTCCTCCATATGAAGTTAAATGATTTAGTATCAACCATTTTAGTTACTGACAGAGGAACATCCAAGGCAGGGGAGGTATAAACTCATCTGGACCTTCAGATTGATAAAAGTTCACATCCAGATGAAGAAAGATCTCTTAATAACCAGGAGTTAAATCTCTTTCCAATTTCCTCAACAATAGGAGAGACATTTAAGTTGGCCCTTTCTTTCTGATCTTTGCTAACTTTAATACCAAAATATGTGATCCCGTCTTTTACAGGGATATTACGAACTGAGTTTAAGTCACATCTTTCACAGGGATATTACATACTGAGTTTAAGTCACGTCTTTCACAGGGATATTACATACTGAGTTTAAGTCACATCTTTTCAACTCAAAAAATGTAAATGTCCTAATATTCAGAGATAAACCAGATGCATGTGAGAAGGTAGGCCTGACCACCGACAAAACAATGAAACAGCCTATAGGGAGGAGGTTAGAGACCTGGCGGTGTGTTGCCAGGACAACAAACTCTCAATGTGAGCAAGACAAAGGAGCTGATTGTGGACTACAGGAAACGGCCCCCATTAACATCAACGGGGCTGTAGTGGAGCAGCCCACTCCTGAGGAGTATCAAATAGTTGTTAGAGCTGTCCCTAAAGGTGCTATTCTTCTGAGAGAGCTTCAAGTTACTTGGTGTCCACATCACCAACGAACTATCATGGTCCAAACACACAAAGACAGTTGTGAAGAGGGCACGACAACACCTTTCCCCCTCAGGAGACTGAAAAGATTTGGCATGGGTCTCCAGATCCTCAAAAAGTCCAACAGCTGCACCATCGAGAGCATTCTGACCGGTTGCCTCACCGCCTGGTATGGCAGCTGCTCAGCATCTGACCGTAAGGCGCTATAGAGGGTAGTGCTTACGGCCCAGTACATCACTGGGGCCAAGCTTCCTGCCATCCAGGACCTATATAGTAGGCGGTGTCAGAGGAAGGCCCTAAAAAGACTCCAGTCACCCAAGTCATAGACTGTTTTCTCTGCTACCGCACTGCAAGCAGTACCGCACTGCAAGTCTAGGATCAAAAGGCTCTTTAACAGCTTCTACCACCAAGCCATAAGACTGCTTAACAATTAATCAAATACCAAGACTATATACATTGGCCGACCCCCCCCCCCCCCCCCCACACTCACACTGTTGCTACTCGCTGTTTATTATCTATGCATCGTCACTTCACCCCCACCTACATGTACAAATGACTCTGTACCGGTACCCCCTGTATATAGCCTCCACATTGACTCTGTACTGGTACCCGCTGTATATAGCCTCCACATTGACTCTGTACCGGTACCCCCTGTATGTAACCTCCACATTGACTCTGTACCGGTACCCCCTGTTTATAGCTTCCACATTGACTCTGTACCGGTACCCCCTGTATATAGCCTCCACATTGACTCTGTACTGTTACCCCCTGTATATAGCCTCCACATTGACTCTGTACCGGTACCCCCTGTATATAGCCTCCACATTGACTCTGTACCGGTACCCCCTGTATATAGCCTCCACATTGACTCTGTACCGGTACCCCCTGTTTATAGCTTCCACATTGACTCTGTACCGGTACCCCCTGTATATAGCCTCCACATTGACTCTGTACTGTTACCCTCTGTATATAGCCTCCACATTGACTCTGTACTGTTACCCCCTGTATATAGCCTCCACATTGACTCTGTACAGGTACCCCCTGTATATAGCCTCCACATTGACTCTTTACCGGTACCCCCTGTATATAGCCTCCACATTGACTCTGTACTGTTACCCCCTGTATATAGCCTCCACATTGACTCTGTACAGGTACCCCCTGTATATAGCCTCCACATTGACTCTGTACCGGTACCCCCTGTATATAGCCTCCACATTGACTCTGTACCGGTACCCCCTGTATATAGCCTCCACATTGACTCTGTACCGGTACCCCCTGTATATAGCCTCCACATTGACTCTGTACCGGTACCCCCTGTATATAGCCTCCACATTGACTCTGTACCGGTACCCCCTGTATATAGCCTCCACATTGACTCTGTACCGGTACCCCCTGTATATAGCCTCCACATTGACTCTGTACCGGTACCCCCTGTATATAGCCTCCACATTGACTCTGTACTGTTACCCCCTGTATATAGCCTCCACATTGACTCTGTACAGGTACCCCCTGTATATAGCCTCCACATTGACTCTGTACCGGTACCCCCTGTATATAGCCTCCACATTGACTCTGTACCGGTACCCCCTGTATATAGCCTCCACATTGACTCTGTACCGGTACCCCCTGTATATAGCCTCCACATTGACTCTGTACCGTAACACCCTGTATATAGCCTCCACATTGACTTTATACCGGTACCCCCCGTTTATAGCTTCCACATTGACTCTGTACCGGTACCCCCTGTATATAGCCTCCACATTGACTCTGTACTGGTACCCCCTGTATATCGCCTCCACATTGACTCTGTACCCCCTGTATATAGCCTCCACGTTGACTCTGTACCCCCTGTATATAGCCTCCACATTGACTCTGTACCGGTACCCCCTGTATATAGCCTCCACATTGACTCTGTACCGGTACCCCCTGTATATAACCTCCACATTGACTCTGCACCGGTACCCCCTGTTTATAGCTTCCACATTGACTCTGTACCGGTACCCCCTGTATATAGCCTCCACATTGACTCTGTACTGTTACCCCCTGTATATAGCCTCCACATTGACTCTGTACCGGTAACCCCTGTATATAGCCTCCCCATTGACTCTGTACCGGTACCCCCTGTATATAGCCTCCACATTGACTCTGTACCGGTACCCCCTGTATATAGCCTCCACATTGACTCTGTACCGGTACCCCCTGCATATAGCCTCCACATTGACTCTGTACCGTAACACCCTGCATATAGCCTCCACATTGACTCTGTACCGGTACCCCCTGTATATAGCCTCCACATTGACTCTGTACCAGTACCCCCTGTATATAACCTCCACATTGACTCTGTACCGGTACCCCCTGTATATAACCTTCACATTGACTCTGTACCGGTACCCCCTGTATATAGCCTCCACATTGACTCTGTACCGGTACCCCCTGTATATAGCCTCCACATTGACTCTGTACCGGTACCCCCTGTATATAGCCTCCGCATTAACCCCCTACCCCCTGTATATAGCATCCACATTGACTCGGTACCGTAATACCCTGTATGTAACCTCCACATTGACTCTGTACCGGTACCCCCTGTTTATAGCTTCCACATTGACTCTGTACCGGTACCCCCTGTATATAGCCTCCACATTGACTCTGTACTGTTACCCCCTGTATATAGCCTCCACATTGACTCTGTACCGGTACCCCCTGTATATAGCCTCCACATTGACTCTGTACCGGTACCCCCTGTATATAGCCTCCACATTGACTCTGTACCGGTACCCCCTGTTTATAGCTTCCACATTGACTCTGTACCGGTACCCCCTGTATATAGCCTCCACATTGACTCTGTACTGTTACCCTCTGTATATAGCCTCCACATTGACTCTGTACTGTTACCCCCTGTATATAGCCTCCACATTGACTCTGTACAGGTACCCCCTGTATATAGCCTCCACATTGACTCTTTACCGGTACCCCCTGTATATAGCCTCCACATTGACTCTGTACTGTTACCCCCTGTATATAGCCTCCACATTGACTCTGTACAGGTACCCCCTGTATATAGCCTCCACATTGACTCTGTACCGGTACCCCCTGTATATAGCCTCCACATTGACTCTGTACCGGTACCCCCTGTATATAGCCTCCACATTGACTCTGTACCGGTACCCCCTGTATATAGCCTCCACATTGACTCTGTACCGGTACCCCCTGTATATAGCCTCCACATTGACTCTGTACCGGTACCCCCTGTATATAGCCTCCACATTGACTCTGTACCGGTACCCCCTGTATATAGCCTCCACATTGACTCTGTACCGGTACCCCCTGTATATAGCCTCCACATTGACTCTGTACTGTTACCCCCTGTATATAGCCTCCACATTGACTCTGTACAGGTACCCCCTGTATATAGCCTCCACATTGACTCTGTACCGGTACCCCCTGTATATAGCCTCCACATTGACTCTGTACCGGTACCCCCTGTATATAGCCTCCACATTGACTCTGTACCGGTACCCCCTGTATATAGCCTCCACATTGACTCTGTACCGTAACACCCTGTATATAGCCTCCACATTGACTTTATACCGGTACCCCCCGTTTATAGCTTCCACATTGACTCTGTACCGGTACCCCCTGTATATAGCCTCCACATTGACTCTGTACTGGTACCCCCTGTATATCGCCTCCACATTGACTCTGTACCCCCTGTATATAGCCTCCACGTTGACTCTGTACCCCCTGTATATAGCCTCCACATTGACTCTGTACCGGTACCCCCTGTATATAGCCTCCACATTGACTCTGTACCGGTACCCCCTGTATATAACCTCCACATTGACTCTGCACCGGTACCCCCTGTTTATAGCTTCCACATTGACTCTGTACCGGTACCCCCTGTATATAGCCTCCACATTGACTCTGTACTGTTACCCCCTGTATATAGCCTCCACATTGACTCTGTACCGGTAACCCCTGTATATAGCCTCCCCATTGACTCTGTACCGGTACCCCCTGTATATAGCCTCCACATTGACTCTGTACCGGTACCCCCTGTATATAGCCTCCACATTGACTCTGTACCGGTACCCCCTGCATATAGCCTCCACATTGACTCTGTACCGGTACCCCCTGCATATAGCCTCCACATTGACTCTGTACCGTAACACCCTGCATATAGCCTCCACATTGACTCTGTACCGGTACCCCCTGTATATAGCCTCCACATTGACTCTGTACCAGTACCCCCTGTATATAACCTCCACATTGACTCTGTACCGGTACCCCCTGTATATAACCTTCACATTGACTCTGTACCGGTACCCCCTGTATATAGCCTCCACATTGACTCTGTACCGGTACCCCCTGTATATAGCCTCCACATTGACTCTGTACCGGTACCCCCTGTATATAGCCTCCGCATTAACCCCCTACCCCCTGTATATAGCATCCACATTGACTCGGTACCGTAATACCCTGTATATAGCCTTCACATTGACTCTGTACCGGTACACCCTGTATATAGCCTCCACATTGACTCTGTACCGGTACCCCCTGTGTATAGCCTCCGCATTGACTCTGTACCAGTACCCCCTGTATATAGCCTCCACATTGACTCTGTACCGGTACCCCCTGTGTATAGCCTACACATTGACTCTGTACCGGTACCCCCTGTATATAACCTCCACATTGACTCGGTACCTTGATGACCTTCCCTTTAAATACACCTCTTAACTGCTACACCTGCAGAGTGGTTGTTGCCATATGATAACCAGATGCCATTACCCCATAGATCAGAATAACAAGTATGAGTTTCTTGTAGAAAGTAACTGTCAGCTTCAAACCGTTTGCAGTACAGGAAAATAGCCTTATGTTTGACTAAATCATCATGATTGTTGTCCTCAGTCTCTTGTCTTGATCGTTGAGTCAAACGATGGACGATGTCCACATTTTCCTGAAGTTTGGCTTTTGATTTGGGAATGTCAGCTCCACAGATGTCAACAACTCTGGAATGACAGCTCCACAGATGTCAACAACTCTGGAATGACAGCTCCACAGATGTCAACAACTCTGGAATGACAGCTCCACAGATGTCAACAACTCTGGAATGTCAGCTCCACAGATGTCAACAACTCTGGAATGTCAGCTCCACAGATGTCAACAACTCTGGAATGTCAGCTCCACAGATGTCAACAACTCTGTATTTGATGTCCTCACCCACCTGCTCTGGAATTCCATGGAGCCTCAGGTTCCACCTGCGCTGGTATCTCTCCGCCTCATTCACCTTCTTTTCATTTTCCTGGCAGATAACTTCCACCTTCTTCATGTCACTTTTTAGGTTTTTCACGTCTCCAGAGGTAAAGTCAACAGATTTTGGGGTCGCAGGTAGCTTAGTGGTTGGAGCTTTGGGCCAGTAACCAAAAGGTTGCTAGATCTAATCCCCGAGCTGACAAGGTAAAAATCTGTTGTTCTGCCCCTGAACAAGGCAGTTAACCCACTGTTCATAGGCCGTCATTGTAAATAAGAATTTGTTCTTAACTGACTTGCCTAGTTAAATAAAGGTAAAATAAAAATATATACTTTTTCATGGTATTCGTCCTAACCATGTCCTCCAAGCCATCTGCCTTTTCATCTGTCTTTGCTGTCAAAAGCATCCCAATGTTGTTTTGCATCTCAAGAAGTGGCATACCCTCTTGGGTGTCGGAGTCGTAAGGTAACGACCTGAACCGGGGACTGGAAGGGCGCAAGTTGTCAGCATTGTTGCCCGTGCACTTCACATTTCAAAAGAGGAGTACCCAAGACCATCTGTTAATTGTCCATCTGATGTCCATTTTTTTCCCCTTTGGTTCTGGTCGCGGAAGTTTCCATGTAAGACAAGCTAGTTTTTGAGCTAGCTAGCTGATCTGGCTATCTAGTGTCGTCGCTAATTTAAGAGTTTTAGAGGTTAATAACTTGCAGAAAGTAATCAATTACTTTGGTTATGTTGATGTTTAACTACGAGAGAAAGAGACCAAATCAAGACGCTGGACAGAGTGGAATCAAGTATAGCAAAAAGGCAGTTTATTAAAGTCAAAGATATCTTGTCCTTGAGCGTGCACGGACCTATTCATATAGCTCAGATAGAGTTAGCTGAAAAGGCTGCTTAGCCAGAGTTTACAGCAGAATGTATACACAGAATAATGTAGGTGGAGTCTCGTCGTGTTGGTCTTCTGACTGGTCCTGAAGAGTTGGAGGCGGGCCTGCTCTAGCCAGAGCAGGAGCCCCATTGGTGCACAGCAGAGTCCTCTGCTCTTGGCACCCGACCAGTAGAGGGGGGTGGAGTGTGAGTGTGCAGTGCTCATGAAATGTTTGTGTGTCAAGGAAGCGTGAGATAGGGGGACTGGCAGTGTCTGCTTTAGGCTCAGGGGTTTCCTGTCTTTGCAGGAGTGCATGCAAGGGTCAATGTCAGTGAAATAGTTTGGCACTCTAAGCTCGTTAGTGTTGCAGGATGTTCTTTGTAGTTTACAGGGGAGTGTATTTGAGTGATGGCAGCTACATGTCCTTCGGATAATCATGTTATTGCATGTAGGCTCTAAACTTGACTGAGGACACTGGGCCCAGAGTTATCTGAGGACATCCGGTTTAACCAGAGCGTTGGCCTGCTAGTAATGCTTGATATTTGATTATTTATATAACAGTTAACAAACTAAATAATATTCATACAGGGTTTTATGACCTTAGAAATGACCAGATGGTCATATATGGGTGAGGAAATCAAATAATTCCTTCAGCAACCAAAAAGCACATCTGCGCTGACCGCCATCTTGTGCCTCGTAATGGACAGTCATTTCACCTGTTTATGTTAATACCACAGCAGGTAACCTGTCAATAAGCACACTCCCTTTTGTATTTAGGGTGCATGCCTACTGAAGAAGTTTTGCACCACAACCACCTCAACAATGACCTCTCGTATCTTGTCAACTAGCTTTATAGGCTTTCTTACAGTTTCAAGTATGGGGATTAAACCATACGCATCTGACATTCACAACGTTCTCAATCTCCACTATTTCAGGCTGCGTGTGGATGTAACAGAACAACCGGAACAGAACAGAGCTGAAGATTAGATGGACGGGTATGAAGTAGCTAATCATTACTTAAATCACTGTCTTTAAAAGTCTTAAATCAATTAAAGAAAATGCATGAGATGTAATCTCGGGGAAACCCTAACCACCCCCTCCAGGTTTGCAGGTGACATACTGAGCGGTGGCGGGGCGTTGCTAGGCGAGGACAGCTCGGTCATGGCCCGCATGCAGAAGAAGTTTTGGAAGACGAAGCAGGTTCTGATCAAGGCCACAGGGAAGAAGGAGGATGAGTACGTGGTGGCTTCTGATGCCGACCTCGACGCCAAGCTGGAGGTAGGACCCTGACCTTTAACCCCTAACTCTAACGTGGTGTCTTCTGATGCCGACCTCGACGCCAAGCTGGAGGTAGGACCCTGACCTTTAACCCCTAACTCTAACGTGGTGTCTTCTGATGCCGACCTCGACGCCAAGCTGGAGGTAGAACCCTGACCTTTAACCCTTAACTCTAACGTGGTGTCTTCTGATGCCGACCTTGACGCCAAGCTGGAGGTAGGACCTTGACCTTTAACCTCTAACTCTAACGTGGTGGCTTCACCCACTGTTACTCAGAGTGAGAGTCTCATGCATCCAATTCTCTCTGTGTGTTACTAACTGAACCACACGTTCTGTTTCCTGTCCAATTATCTCTCTGTGTTACTAACTGATCAGAGTAAGATAGCTCTGTCTGTATAGTACATTAGCAGACAGATATAACAGTAGTGTGTCTATATGATCAGAGTAAGATAGCTCTGCAGTTCTGTGGCTGGACCAACTGTTACTGTCTGGCTGACTGGACCCACTGTTACTGGCTGGCTGGACCCACTGTTACTGTCTGGCTGGACCCACTGTTACTGTCTGGCTGACTGGACCCACTGTTACTGTCTGGCTGGCTGGACCCACTGTTACTGTCTGGCTGACTGGACCCACTGTTACTGTCTGGCTGGCTGGACCCACTGTTACTGTCTGGCTGACTGGACCCACTGTTACTGTCTGGCTGACTGGACCCACTGTTACTGTCTGGCTGACTGGACCCACTGTTACTGTCTGGCTGGCTGGACCCACTGTTACTGTCTGGCTGGCTGGACCCACTGTTACTGGCTGACTGGACCCACTGTTACTGTCTGGCTGGCTGGACCCACTGTTACTGTCTGGCTGGCTGGACCCACTGTTACTGGCTGACTGGACCCACTGTTACTATCTGGCTGGACCCACTGTTACTGTCTGTCTGGCTGGACCCACTGTTACTGTCTGGCTGGCTGGACCCACTGTTACTGTCTGGCTGGCTGGACCCACTGTTACTGTCTGGCTGGCTGGACCCACTGTTACTGTCTGGCTGGCTGGACCCACTGTTACTGGCTGACTGGACCCACTGTTACTGTCTGGCTGGCTGGACCCACTGTTACTGTCTGGCTGTCTGGACCCACTGTTACTGTCTGGCTGACTGGACCCACTGTTACTGTCTGGCTGACTGGACCCACTGTTACTGTCTGGCTGACTGGACCCACTGTTACTGTCTGGCTGGCTGGACCCACTGTTACTGTCTGGCTGGCTGGACCCACTGTTACTGTCTGGCTGGACCCACTGTTACTGGCTGACTGGCTGGACCTACTGTTACTGTCTGGCTGGACCCACTGTTACTGTCTGGCTGGCTGGACCCACTGTTACTGGCTGACTGGACCCACTGTTACTGTCTGGCTGGCTGGACCCACTGTTACTGGCTGACTGGACCCACTGTTACTGTCTGGCTGGCTGGACCCACTGTTACTGTCTGGCTGGACTCACTGTTACTGTCTGGCTGGCTGGACCCACTGTTACTGGCTGACTGGACCCACTGTTACTGGCTGACTGGACCCACTGTTACTGTCTGGCTGGACCCACTGTTACTGTCTGGCTGGCTGGACCCACTGTTACTGTCTGGCTGGACCCACTGTTACTGTCTGACTGGACCCACTGTTACTGGCTGACTGGACCCACTGTTACTGTCTGGCTGACTGGACCCACTGTTACTGTCTGTCTGGCTGGACCCACTGTTACTGTCTGGCTGGCTGGACCCACTGTTACTGGCTGGCTGGACCCACTGTTACTGTCTGACTGGATCCACTGTTACTGTCTGGCTGGACCCACTGTTACTGTCTGACTGGACCCACTGTTACTGTCTGGCTGACTGGACCCACTGTTACTGTCTGTCTGGCTGGACCCACTGTTACTGTCTGGCTGGCTGGACCCACTCTTACTGGCTGGCTGGACCCACTGTTACTGTCTGACTGGATCCACTGTTACTGTCTGGCTGGACCCACTGTTACTGGCTGACTGGACCCACTGTTACTGTCTGGCTGGACCCACTGTTACTGGCTGGCTGGACCCACTGTTACTGTCTGGCTGGCTGGACCCACTGTTACTGTCTGGCTGGCTGGACCCACTGTTACTGTCTGGCTGGCTGGACCCACTGTTACTGTCTGGCTGACTGGACCCACTGTTACTGTCTGGCTGACTGGACCCACTGTTACTGTCTGGCTGGCTGGACCCACTGTTACTGTCTGGCTGGCTGGACCCACTGTTACTGTCTGGCTGGCTGGACCCACTGTTACTGGCTGACTGGACCCACTGTTACTGTCTGGCTGGCTGGACCCACTGTTACTGGCTGACTGGACCCACTGTTACTGTCTGGCTGGACCCACTGTTAATGTCTGTCTGGCTGGACCCACTGTTACTGTCTGGCTGGCTGGACCCACTGTTACTGTCTGTCTGGCTGGACCCACTGTTACTGGCTGGCTGGACCCACTGTTACTGGCTGGCTGGACCCACTGTTACTGGCTGGCTGGACCCACTGTTACTGTCTGTCTGGCTGGACCCACTGTTACTGTCTGGCTGGCTGGACCCACTGTTACTGTCTGTCTGGCTGGACCCACTGTTACTGTCTGGCTGGCTGGACCCACTGTTACTGTCTGGCTGGCTGGACCCACTGTTACTGGCTGGCTGGACCCACTGTTACTGTCTGGCTGGCTGGACCCACTGTTACTGACTGGCTGGACCCACTGTTACTGGCTGGCTGGACCCACTGTTACTGTCTGGCTGGCTGGACCCACTGTTACTGGCTGGCTGGACCCACTGTTACTGTCTGGCTGGCTGGACCAACTGTTACTGTCTGGCTGGCTGGACCCACTGTTACTGTCTGGCTGGCTGGACCCACTGTTACTGTCTGGCTGGACCCACTATTACTGTCTGGCTGGCTGGACCCACTGTTATTGTCCTGCTGGCTAGACCCACTGTTACTGTCTGGCTGGATCCACTATTACTGTCTGACTGGCTGGACCCACTGTTACTGTCTGGCTTGATCCACTGTTTCTGGCTGGCTGGACCTACTGTTACTGTCTGTCTGGCTGGACCCACTGTTACTGAACGAATTGCAAAAATCGCTGAAGCTGGAGACTTTTATCTCCCTCACCAACTTCAAACATCTGCTATCTGAGCAGCTAACCGATCGCTGCAGCTGTACAGAGTCTATCGGTAAATAGCCCACCCATTTTCACCTACCTCATCCCCATACTGTTTTTATTTATTTATTTTTCTGCTCTTTTGCACACCAATATCTCTACCTGTACATAACCATCTGATCATTTATCACTCCAGTGTTAATCTGCATAATTGTAATTATTCGCCTACCTTCTCATGCCTTTTGCACACAATGTATATAGACTCCCCTTTTTTCTACTGTGTTATTGACTTGTTTATTGTTTACTCCATGTGTAACTCTGTGTTTTCTGTTCACACTGCTATGCCTTATCTTGGCCAGGTCGCAGTTGCAAATGAGAACTTGTTCTCAACTAGCCTACCTGGTTAAATAAAGGTGAAATAAAAAATTGTCTGGCTGGCTGGACCCACTGTTACTGTCTGACTGGCTGGACCCACTGTTACTGTCTGGCTGGATCCACTGTTTCTGGCTGGCTGGACCCACTGTTACTGTCTGGCTGGCTGTACCCACTGTTACTGTCTGGCTGGCTGGACCCACTGTTACTGTCTGGCTGGCTGGACCCACTGTTACTGTCTGGCTGGCTGGACCCACTGTTACTGTCTGGCTGGCTGGACCCACTGTTACTGGCTGGCTGGACCCACTGTTACTGGCTGGCTGGACCCACTGTTACTGTCTGGCTGGCTGGACCCACTGTTACTGACTGGCTGGACCCACTGTTACTGACTGGCTGGACCCACTGTTACTGTCTGGCTGGACCCACTGTTACTGGCTGGCTGGACCCACTGCTACTGTCTGGCTGGCTGGACCCACTGTTACTGTCTGGCTGGCTGGACCCACTGTTACTGTCTGGCTGGACCCACTATTACTGTCTGGCTGGCTGGACCCACTGTTACTGGCTGACTGGACCCACTGTTACTGTCTGGCTGGACCCACTGTTACTGTCTGTCTGGCTGGACCCACTGTTACTGTCTGGCTGGCTGGACCCACTGTTACTGTCTGGCTGGCTGGACCCACTGTTACTGTCTGGCTGGCTGGACCCACTGTTACTGTCTGGCTGGCTGGACCCACTGTTACTGTCTGGCTGGACCCACTGTTACTGGCTGACTGGACCCACTGTTACTGTCTGGCTGGCTGGACCCACTGTTACTGTCTGGCTGTCTGGACCCACTGTTACTGTCTGGCTGACTGGACCCACTGTTACTGTCTGGCTGACTGGACCCACTGTTACTGTCTGGCTGACTGGACCCACTGTTACTGTCTGGCTGGCTGGACCCACTGTTACTGTCTGGCTGGCTGGACCCACTGTTACTGTCTGGCTGGACCCACTGTTACTGGCTGACTGGCTGGACCTACTGTTACTGTCTGGCTGGACCCACTGTTACTGTCTGGCTGGCTGGACCCACTGTTACTGGCTGACTGGACCCACTGTTACTGTCTGGCTGGCTGGACCCACTGTTACTGGCTGACTGGACCCACTGTTACTGTCTGGCTGGCTGGACCCACTGTTACTGTCTGGCTGGACCCACTGTTACTGTCTGGCTGGCTGGACCCACTGTTACTGGCTGACTGGACCCACTGTTACTGGCTGACTGGACCCACTGTTACTGTCTGGCTGGACCCACTGTTACTGTCTGGCTGGCTGGACCCACTGTTACTGTCTGGCTGGACCCACTGTTACTGTCTGACTGGACCCACTGTTACTGGCTGACTGGACCCACTGTTACTGGCTGACTGGACCCACTGTTACTGTCTGGCTGGACCCACTATTACTGTCTGGCTGGCTGGACCCACTGTTACTGTCTGGCTGGCTGGACCCACTGTTACTGTCTGGCTGGACCCACTGTTACTGTCTGACTGGCTGGACCCACTGTTACTGTCTGGCTGGATCCACTGTTTCTGGCTGGCTGGACACACTGTTACTGTCTGGCTGGCTGGACCCACTGTTACTGTCTGGCTAGCTGGACCCACTGTTACTGTCTGGCTGGACCCACTGTTACTGTCTGGCTGGACCCACTGTTACTGTCTGGCTGGCTGGACCCACTGTTACTGTCTGGCTGGCTGGACCCACTGTTACTGTCTGTCACTTTAGCAGTGATAAATTCATGAACTTCTTTGAGGAAAAGATTATGATTATTAGAAAGCAAATTTCGGACTCCTCCTTAAATCTGCGTATTCCTTCAAAGCTCAGTTGTCCTGAGTCTGCACAACTCTGCCAGGACCTAGGATCAAGAGAGACGCTCAAGTGTTTTAGTACTATATCTCTTGACACAATGATGAAAATAATCATGGCCTCTAAACCTTCAAGCTGCATACTGGACCCTATTCCAACTAAACTACTGAAAGAGCTACTTCCTGTGCTTGGCCCTCCTATGTTGAACATAATAAACGACTCTCTATCCACCGGATGTGTACCAAACTCACTAAAAGTGGCAGTAATAAAGCCTCTCTTGAAAAAGCCAAACCTTGACCCAGAAAATATAAAAAACTATCAGCCTATATCGAATCTTCCATTCCTCTCAACATTTTTAGAAAAGGCTGTTGCGCAACAACTCACTGCCTTCCTGAAGACAAACAATGTATACGAAATGCTTCAGTCTGGTTTTAGACCCCATCATAGCACTGAGACGGCACTTGTGAAGGTGGTAAATTACATTTTAATGGCATCGGACCGAGGCTCTGCATCTGTCCTCGTGCTCCTAGACCTTAGTGCTGCTTTTGATACCATCGATCACCACATTCTTTTGGAGAGATTGGAAACCCAAATTGGTCTACACGGACAAGTTCTGGCCTGGTTTAGATCTTATCTGTCGGAAAGATATCAGTTTGTCTCTGTGAATGGTTTGTCCTCTGACAAATCAACTGTAAGTTTTGGTGTTCCTCAAGGTTCCGTTTTAGGACCACTATTGTTTTCACTATATATTTTACCTCTTGGGGATGTTATTCGAAAACATAATGTTAACTTTCACTGCTATGCGGATGACACACAGCTGTACATTTCAATGAAACATGGTGAAGCCCCAAAATTGCCCTTGCTAGAAGAATGTGTTTCAGACATAAGGAAGTGGATGGCTGCAAACTTTCTACTTTTAAACTCGGACAAAACAGAGATACTTGTTCTAGGTCCCAAGAAACAAAGAGATCTTCTGTTGAATCTGACAATTAATCTTAATGGTTGTACAGTCGTCTCAAATAAAACTGTGAAGGACCTCGGCGTTACTCTGGACCCTGATCTCTCTTTTGAAGAACATATCAAGACCATTTCAAGGACAGCTTTTTTCCATCTACGTAACATTGCAAAAATCAGAAACTTTCTGTCCAAAAATGATGCAGAAAAATTTATCCATGCTTTTGTCACTTCTAGGTTAGACTACTGCAATGCTCTACTTTCCGGCTACCCGGATAAAGCACTAAATAAACTTCAGTTAGTGCTAAATACGGCTGCTAGAATCCTGACTAGAACCAAAACATTTGATCATATTACTCCAGTGCTAGCCTCTCTACACTGGCTTCCTGTCAAAGCAAGGGTTGATTTCAAGGTTTTACTGCTAACCTACAAAGCATTACATGGGCTTGCTCCTACCTATCTCTCTGATTTGGTCCTGCCGTACATACCTACGCGTACGCTACGGTCACAAGACGCAGGCCTCCTAATTGTCCCTAGAATTTCTAAGCAAACAGCTGGAGGCAGGGCTTTCTCCTATAGAGCTCCATTTTTATGGAACGGTCTGCCTACCCATGTCAGAGACGCAAACTCTGTCTCAACCTTTAAGTCTCTACTGAAGACTCATCTCTTCAGTGGGTCATATGATTGAGTGTAGTCTGGCCCAGGAGTGGGAGGGTGAACGAAAAGGCTCTGGAGCAACGAACCGCCCTTGCTGTCTCTGCCTGGCCGGTTCCCCTCTTTCCACTGGGATTCTCTGCCTCTAACCCTATTACAGGGGCTGAGTCACTGGCTTACTGGGGCTCTCTCATGCCGTCCCTGGAGTGGGTGCGTCACCTGAGTGGCGCACCCCCCTTGGGTTGTGCCGTGGCGGAGGTCTTTGTGGGCTATACTCAGCCTTGTCTCAGGATGGTAAGTTGGTGGTTGAAGATATCCCTCTAGTGGTGTGGGGGCTGTGCTTTGGCAAAGTGGGTGGGGTTATATCCTCCCTGTCCGGGGGTGTCCTCGGATGGGGCCACAGTGTCTCCTGACCCCTCCTGTCTCAGCCTCCAGTATTTATGCTGCAGTAGTTTGTGTCGGGGGGCTAGGGTCAGTTTGTTATATCTGGAGTACTTCTCCTGTCCTATTCGGTGTCCTGTGTGAATCTAAGTGTGCGTTCTCTAATTCTCTCTTTCTCTCTTTCTCTCTCTCGGAGGACCTGAGCCCTAGGACCATGCCCCAGGAATACCTGACATGATGACTCCTTGCTGTCCCCAGTCCACCTGACTGTGCTGCTGCTCCAGTTTCAACTGTTCTGCCTTATTATTATTCGACCATGCTGGTCATTTATGAACATTTGAACATCTTGACCATGTTCTGTTATAATCTCCACCCGGCACAGCCAATGTTTAATTGAAATGTACAGCTGTGTGTCATCCGCATAGCAGTGAAAGTTAACATTATGTTTTCGAATAACATCCCCAAGAGGTAAAATATATAGTGAAAACAATAGTGGTCCTAAAACGGAACCTTGAGGAACACCGAAATTTACAGTTGATTTGTCAGAGGACAGACCATTCACAGAGACAAACTGATATCTTTCCGAGAGATAAGATCTAAACCAGGCCAGAACTTGTCCGTGTAGACCAATTTGGGTTTCCAATCTCTCCAAAAGAATGTGGTGATCGATGGTATCAAAAGCAGCACTAAGGTCTAGGAGCACGAGGACAGATGCAGAGCCTCGGTCCGATGCCATTAAAATGTCATTTACCACCTTCACAAGTGCCGTCTCAGTGCTATGATGGGGTCTAAAACCAGACTGAAGCATTTCGTATACATTGTTTGTCTTCAGGAAGGCAGTGAGTTGTTGCGCAACAGCCTTTTCTAAAATTTTTGAGAGGAATGGAAGATTCGATATAGGCCGATAGTTTTTTATATTTTCTGGGTCAAGGTTTGGCTTTTTCAAGAGAGGCTTTATTACTGCCACTTTTAGTGAGTTTGGTACACATCCGGTGGATAGAGAGCCGTTTATTATGTTCAACATAGGAGGGCCAAGCACAGGAAGCAGCTCTTTCAGTAGTTTAGTTGGAATAGGGTCCAGTATGCAGCTTGAAGGTTTAGAGGCCATGATTATTTTCATCATTGTGTCAAGAGATATAGTACTAAAACACTTGAGTGTCTCTCTTGATCCTAGGTCCTGGCAGAGTTGTGCAGACTCAGGACAACTGAGCTTTGAAGGAATACGCAGATTTAAGGAAGAGTCCGTAATTTGCTTTCTAATAATCATAATCTTTTCCTCAAAGAAGTTCATGAATTTATCACTGCTAAAGTGAAAGTCATCCTCTCTTGGGGAATGCTGCTTTTTAGTTAGCTTTGCGACAGTATCAAAAAGGAATTTCGGATTGTTCTTATTTTCCTCAATTAAGTTAGAAAAATAGGATGATCGAGCAGCAGTAAGGGCTCTTCGGTACTGCACAGTAGTCTTTCCAAGCTAGTCGGAAGACTTCCAGTTTGGTGTGTCGCCATTTCCGTTCCAATTTTCTGGAAGCTTGCTTCAGAGCTCGGGTATTTTCTGTGTACCAGGGAGCTAGTTTCTTATGAGAAATGTTTTTAGTTTTTAGGGGTGCAACTGCATCTAGGGTATTGCGCAAGGTTAAGTTGAGTTCCTCAGTTAGGTGGTTAACTGATTTTTGTCCTCTGGCGTCCTTGGGTAGACAGAGGGAATCTGGAAGGACATCAAGGAATCTTTGTGTTGTCTGTGAATTTATAGCACGACTTTTGATGATCCTTGGTTGGGGTCTGAGCAGATTATTTGTTGCAATTGCAAACGTAATAAAATGGTGGTCCGATAGTCCAGGATTATGAGGAAAAACATTAAGATGCACAACATTTATTCCATGGGACAAAACTAGGTCCAGCGTATGACTGTGACAGTGAGTGGGTCCAGAGACATGTTGGACAAAACCCACTGAGTCGATGATGGCTCCGAAAGCCTTTTGGAGTGGGTCTGTGGACTTTTCCATGTGAATATTAAAGTCACCAAAGATTAGAATATTATCCGCTATGACTACAAGGTCCGATAGGAATTCAGGGAACTCAGTGAGGAACGCTGTATATGGCCCAGGAGGCCTGTAAACAGTAGCTATAAAAAGTGATTGAGTAGGCTGCATAGATTTCATGACTAGAAGCTCAAAAGACGAAAACGTCATTTTTTTTTTTGTAAATTGAAATTTGCTATCGTAAATGTTAGCAACACCTCCGCCTTTGCGGGATGCACGGGGGATATGGTCACTAGTGTAGCCAGGAGGTGAGGCCTCATTTAACACAGTAAATTCATCAGGCTTAAGCCATGTTTCAGTCAGGCCAATCACATCAAGATTATGATCAGTGATTAGTTCATTGACTATAATTGCCTTTGAAGTAAGGGATCTAACATTAAGTAGCCCTATTTTGAGATGTGAGGTATCATGATCTCTTTCAATAATGACAGGAATGGAGGTGGTCTTTATCCTAGTGAGATTGCTAAAGCGAACACCGCCATGTTTAGTTTTGCCCAACCTAGGTCGAGGCACAGACACGGTCTCAATGGTGATAGCTGAGCTGACTACACTGACTGTGCTAGTGGCAGACTCCACTATGCTGGCAGGCTGGCTAACAGCCTGCTGCCTGGCCTGCACCCTATTTCATTGTGGAGCTAGAGGAGTTAGAGCCCTGTCTATGTTGGTAGATAAAATGAGAGCACCCCTCCAGCTAGGATGGAGTCCGTCACTCCTCAGCAGGTCAGGCTTGGTCCTGTTTGTGGGTGAGTCCCAGAAAGAGGGCCAATTATCTACAAATTCTATCTTTTGGGAGGGGCAGAAAACAGTTTTCAACCAGCGATTGAGTTGTGAGACTCTGCTGTAGAGCTCATCACTCCCCCTAACTGGGAGGGGGCCAGAGACAATTACTCGATGCCGACACATCTTTCTAGCTGATTTACACGCAGAAGCTATGTTGCGCTTGGTGATCTCTGACTGTTTCATCCTAACATCGTTGGTGCCGACGTGGATAACAATATCTCTATACTCTCTACACTCGCCAGTTTTAGCTTTAGCCAGCACCATCTTCAGATTAGCTTGCACTCACACTTGCACTTGTATGTTTGCACTCACACACCCGTTGTCCTGTCTGTCTGTCTCTAGTTGTTCCACTCGGTACAGACCACCTCCACTGAGCTGTTGAAGGTGATTGAGAAATATCAGCGGAGGATCACACGTGAGTTACCCCTGTTACTACGGTTACCACTTTATTAAAGACAGACCAGGAAATAGACAGGATAATACTGTTCTATTCACAGAGAACTCCACTTTCCCTTCCTGTGTGTTCCAGACCTGTCTCAGGAGGGTTAGTGTTAGGTTATGTTGAGGTTATGACATTCCTGGGTTCCAGACCTGTCTCATGAGGGCTAGGTTATGTTGAGGTTATGACATTCCTGTGTTCCAGACCTGTCTCAGGAGGAGAATGAGTTGGGGATGTTTCTGAGGTTCCAGGCAGAACACGACCGCACCAAGGCTGGCAACATGATGGACGCAACTAGCAAGGCCCTGTGTGCCTCGGCCAAGCAGAGGTCAGAACCATCATAACCCCTAACCCAGCAAGGCCCTGTGTTGCCCGCCCCAGAGTTAATACTGGATCTGCTATGTTAATATGTCAGGCTGGTCCTGTGCCCACCCCCAGAGTTAATACTGGATCTGCTATGTTAATGTGTCAGGCTGGTCCTGTGCCCGCCCCCAGAGTTAATACTGGATCTGCTATGTTTGTGTCAGGCTGGTCCTGTGCCTGCCCCCAGAGTTAATACTGGATCTGCTATGTTAATATGTCAGGCTGGTCCTGTGCCCACCCCCAGAGTTAATACTGGATCTGCTATGTTAATGTTAATGTTAATATGTCAGTCTGGTCCTGTGCCTGTCCCCAGAGTTAATACTGGATCTACTATGTTAATGTTTATATGTCAGGCTGGTCCTGTGCCTGTCCCCAGAGTTAATACTGGATCTGCTATGTTAATGTGTCAGGCTGGGCCTGTGCCCGCCCCCAGAGTTAATACTGGATCTGCTATGTTAATGTGTCAGGCTGGTCCTGTGCCCGCCCCCAGAGTTAATACTGGATCTGCTATGTTAATGTGTCAGGCTGGTCCTGTGCCCGCCCCCAGAGTTAATACTGGATCTGCTATGTTTGTGTCAGGCTGGTCCTGTGCCTGCCCCCAGAGTTAATACTGGATCTGCTATGTTAATATGTCAGGCTGGTCCTGTGCCCACCCCCAGAGTTAATACTGGATCTGCTATGTTAATGTTAATGTTAATATGTCAGTCTGGTCCTGTGCCTGTCCCCAGAGTTAATACTGGATCTACTATGTTAATGTTTATATGTCAGGCTGGTCCTGTGCCTGTCCCCAGAGTTAATACTGGATCTGCTATGTTAATGTGTCAGGCTGGTCCTGTGCCCGCCCCCAGAGTTAATACTGGATCTGCTATGTTAATGTGTCAGGCTGGTCCTGTGCCCACCCCCAGAGTTAATACTAGATCTGCTATGTTAATGTTAATGTGTCAGGCTGGTCCTGTGCCCGCCCCCAGAGTTAATACTGGATCTGCTATGTTAATGTGTCAGGCTGGTCCTGGGCCCACCCCCAGAGTTAATACTAGGTCTGCTATGTTAATGTGTCAGGCTGGTCCTGGGCCCACCCCCAGAGTTAATACTGGATCTGCTATGTTTTTGTGTCAGGCTGGTCCTGTGCCCGCCCCCAGAGTTAATACTGGATCTGCTATGTTTATGTGTCAGAATGGTCCTGTGCCCGCCCCCAGAGTTAATACTAGATCTGCTATGTTAATGTTTGTGTCAGGCTGGTCCTGTGCCCGCCCCCAGAGTTAATACTAGGTCTGCTATGTTAATATGCCAGGCTGGTCCTGTGCCCACCCCCAGAGTTAATACTGGATCTGCTATGGTAATGTTTATGTGTCAGTCTGGTCCTGTGCCCACCCCCAGAGTTAATACTGGATCTGCTATGTCAATGTTAATATGTCAGGCTGCTCCTGTGCCCACCCCCAGAGTTAATACTGGATCTGCTATGTTAATGTGTCAGGCTGGTCCTGTGCCCGCCCCCAGAGTTAATACTGGATCTGCTATGTTAATATGTCAGGCTGGTCCTGTGCCCGTCCCCAGAGTTAATACTGGATCTGCTATGTTAATGTGTCAGGCTGGTCCTGTGCCCGCCCCCAGAGTTAATACTGGATCTGCTATGTTAATGTGTCAGGCTGGTCCTGTGCCCACCCCCAGAGTTAATACTGGATCTGCTATGTTAATGTTAATGTGTCAGGCTGGTCCTGTGCCCGCCCCCAGAGTTAATACTGGATCTGCTATGTTAATGTTAATATATCAGGCTGGTCCTGTGCCCACCCCCAGAGTTAATACTGGATCTGCTATGTTTATGTGTCAGGCTGGTCCTGTGCCCACCCCCAGAGTTAATACTGGATCTGCTATGTTAATGTGTCAGGCTGGGCCTGTGCCCGCCCCCAGAGTTAATACTGGATCTGCTATGTTAATGTGTCAGGCTGGTCCTGTGCCCGCCCCCAGAGTTAATACTGGATCTGCTATGTTAATGTGTCAGGCTGGTCCTGTGCCCACCCCCAGAGTTAATACTGGATCTGCTATGTTAATGTGTCAGGCTGGGCCTGTGCCCGCCCCCAGAGTTAATACTGGATCTGCTATGTTAATGTGTCAGGCTGGTCCTGTGCCCACCCCCAGAGTTAATACTGGATCTGCTATGTTAATGTGTCAGGCTGGTCCTGTGCCCGCCCCCAGAGTTAATACTGGATCTGCTATGTTAATGTGTCAGGCTGGTCCTGTGCCCACCCCCAGAGTTAATACTGGATCTACTTTGTTAATGTGTCAGGCTGGTCCTGTGCCCGCCCCCAGAGTTAATACTGGATCTGCTATGTTTATGTGTCAGGCTGGTCCTGTGCCCGCCCCCAGAGTTAATACTAGATCTGCTATGTTAATGTTTGTGTCAGGCTAGTCCTGTGCCCACCCCCAGAGTTAATTCTGGATCTGCTATGTTAATATGTCAGGCTGGTCCTGTGCCCACCCCCAGAGTTAATACTGGATCTGCTATTTTAATATGTCAGGCTGGTCCTGTGCCCACCCCCAGAGTTAATACTGGATCTGCTATTTTAATATGTCAGGCTGGTCCTGTGCCCGCCCCTACACCGGATGGAGCAGGAGGTGGAGACGTTTCGGCGGCGTGCGATCGCTGACACGCTCCTGACCGTGACCCGGATGGAGAAATCCAGGACGGAATACCGTGGAGCGCTGCTCTGGATGAAGGACGTCTCTCAGGAACTCGACCCGGACACCTGTAAACATCTGGACAAGTTCCGCAAGGTGTGTTACCCTGTGTGTGTGGCCCACCAGGTTCTGTGTGTAGTGTTCACCAGGTACTGTGTGTGTTAACCTGTGTGTATGGCCCACCAGGTGCAGTCCCAGGTCAGAGGTTCGAAGGACCTGTTTGAGAAGCTAAAGAACGATGTGTGTCAGAAGGTTGACATGCTGGGAGCCTCCCGTTGTAACATGCTGTCTCACTCTCTCTGCACATATCAGGTCTGTCTGCCTATCTGTCTGTCTGTCTGCTTGTCTGTCTGTCTCCCTCCCTCTGTTCTACCAGGTCTGTTTGCCTATCTGTCTGTCTGCCTGTCTGTCTGTCTCCCTCCCTCTGCACATACCAGGTCTGTCTGCCTGTCTGTCTCCCTCCCTCTGCACATACCAGGTCTGCATGTCTGCTTTTCTGTCTGCTTTTCTGTCTGTCTGTGTGTGTTAATACAGTCTCTTTCCAGATCACCCTCCTCCAGTTCTGGGAGAGGACCGCCTGTGTGATGAGTGGGATTCATGAGTCTTTTAAAGGCTTTGTCCCCTACCAGTTCACCACTCTCAAGGTACGTGTGGGACGGGTTGTACGTGCATTACAAGTGTGTGTGTTTGTTTGTTTTGTTTCCATGGCGTTGTAACAATAGATGGTGTGTGTGTGTGTGTAGATGGTGTGTGTGTGTGTAGATGGTGTGTGTGTGTGTAGATGGGGTGTGTATGTTTCACACCTCAGTATGTTGTAACCGTAGATGTGGTGTGTGTGTGTAGATGGGGTATGTGTGTGTGTAGATGGGGTGTGTGTGTGTGTAGATGGGGTGTGTGTGTTTCGCACCTCAGTGTGTTGTAACCGTAGATGGGGTGTGTGTGTGTAGATGGGGTGTGTGTGTGTGTGTAGATGGGGTGTGTGTGTGTGTGTGTGTGTGTGTGTAGCTAGGGTGTGTGTGTGTGTGTGTGTGTAGATGGGGTGTGTGTGTGTGTGTGTGTGTGTAGATGGGGTGTGTGTGTAGATGGGGTGTGTGTGTGTAGATGGGGTGTGTGTGTGTAGATGGTGTGTGTGTGTGTTGTAACCGTAGATGGGGTGTGTGTTTTGTAACCGTAGATGGGGTGTGTGTTTTGTAACCGTAGATGGGGTGTGTGTGTGTAGATGGGGTGTGTGTGTGTTGTAACCGTAGATGGGGTGTGTGTTTTGTAACCGTAGATGTGGTGTGTGTGTGTGTAGATGTGGTGTGTTGTAACCGTAGATGGTGTGTGTTGTCAGGACCTCCGGGACCCTCTGGAGCAGCTGACTGATTTAGACCAAACCAACCGGGACCATAACAAAGAGAAGGACATACAGAGTAACAGGTGAGAACATCCTGGTCCCTCTGACATCATCTCCTGTCCTCCACTCCTCTCTTAGGAGATAGAACTGAGTCAGAGTGGATAGCTGTTAGTCCAGAGATAGAACTGAGTCAGAGTGGATAGCTGTTAGTCCAGAGATAGAACTGAGTCAGGGTGGATAGCTGTTAGTCCAGAGATAGAACTGAGTCATGGTGGATAGCTGTTAGTCCAGAGATAGAACTGAGTCAGGGTGGATAGCTGTTAGTCCAGAGATAGAACTGAGTCAGGGTGGATAGCTGTTAGTCCAGAGATAGAACTGAGTCAGGGTGGATAGCTGTTAGTCCAGAGATAGAACTGAGTCAGAGTGGATAGCTGTTAGTCCAGAGATAGAACTGAGTCAGGGTGGATAGCTGTTAGTCCAGAGATAGAACTGAGTCAGGGTGGATAGCTGTTAGTCCAGAGATAGAACTGAGTCAGGGTGGATAGCTGTTAGTCCAGAGATAGAACTGAGTCAGAGTGGATAGCTGTTAGTCCAGAGATAGAACTGAGTCAGGGTGGATAGCTGTTAGTCCAGAGATAGAACTGAGTCATGGTGGATAGCTGTTAGTCCAGAGATAGAACTGAGTCATGGTGGATAGCTGTTAGTCCAGAGATAGAACTGAGTCAGAGTGGATAGCTGTTAGTCCAGAGATAGAACTGAGTCAGGGTGGATAGCTGTTAGTCCAGAGATAGAACTGAGTCATGGTGGATAGCTGTTAGTCCAGAGATAGAACTGAGTCAGGGTGGATAGCTGTTAGTCCAGAGATAGAACTGAGTCATGGTGGATAGCTGTTAGTCCAGAGATAGAACTGAGTCAGAGTGGATAGCTGTTAGTCCAGAGATAGAACTGAGTCATGGTGGATAGCTGTTAGTCCAGAGATAGAACTGAGTCAGAGTGGATAGCTGTTAGTCCAGAGATAGAACTGAGTCAGGGTGGATAGCTGTTAGTCCAGAGATAGAACTGAGTCAGAGTGGATAGCTGTTAGTCCAGAGATAGAACTGAGTCAGAGTGGATAGCTGTTAGTCCAGAGATAGAACTGAGTCAGGGTGGATAGCTGTTAGTCCAGAGATAGAACTGAGTCAGGGTGGATAGCTGTTAGTCCAGAGATAGAACTGAGTCAGAGTGGATAGCTGTTAGTCCAGAGATAGAACTGAGTCATGGTGGATAGCTGTTAGTCCAGAGATAGAACTGAGTCATGGTGGATAGCTGTTAGTCCAGAGATAGAACTGAGTCAGAGTGGATAGCTGTTAGTCCAGAGATAGAACTGAGTCAGGGTGGATAGCTGTTAGTCCAGAGATAGAACTGAGTCATGGTGGATAGCTGTTAGTCCAGAGATAGAACTGAGTCAGGGTGGATAGCTGTTAGTCCAGAGATAGAACTGAGTCAGGGTGGATAGCTGTTAGTCCAGAGATAGAACTGAGTCATGGTGGATAGCTGTTAGTCCAGAGATAGAACTGAGTCAGGGTGGATAGCTGTTAGTCCAGAGATAGAACTTGATGATTGAGTTGGAGGCGTGCGTGGCCACGCAGTCGTGGGTGAACAGGGAGTACAGGAGAGGGCTCAGAACACACCCTTGTGGAGCCCCAGTGTTGAGGATCAGCGGGGTGGAGATGTTATTACCTACTCTCACCACCTGGGGGCGGCCAGTCAGGAAGTCCAGTACCCAGTTGCACAGGGCGGGGTCGAGACCCATGGTCTCAAGCTTGATGACTAGTTTGGAGGGTACTATGGTGTTAAATGCTGAGCTGTAGTCGATGAACAGCATTATCACATAGGTATTCCTCTTGTCCAGATGGGTTAGGGCAGTGTGCAGTGTGGTGGCGATTACATCGTCTGTGGACCTATTAGGGCGGTAAGCAAATTGGAGTGGGTCTAGGGTGTTAGGTAGGGTGGAGGTGATATGGTCCTTGACTAGTCTCTCAAAGCACTTCAGGATGACGGAAGTGAGTGCTACGGGGCGGTAGTCGTTTAGCTCAGTTACCTTAGCTTTATTGGGAACAGTATTCAGTCATGTTTCCGGTCACCTTGCCCTGGTTAAAAGCAGTGGTTTGCGCTTTCAGTTTCGCGCGAATTCTGCCATCAATCCACGGTTTCTGGTTTGGGAATGTTTTAATAGTTGCTATGGGTACGACATCGCCAATGCACTTTCTAATGAACTCGCTCACCGAATCAGCGTATTCGGCAATGTTGTTGTTGGACGCAATGCGAAATATATCCCAATCAACGTGATCGAAGCAGTCTTGAAGCGTGGAATCAGATTGGTCGGACCAGAGTTGAATAGACCTGAGCGCGGGAGCTTCCTGTTTTAGTTTCTGTCTGTGGGCTGGAGGCAACAAAATGGAGTCGTGGTGAGCTTTTCCGAAAGGAGGGCGGGGAAGGGCCTTATATGCGTCGCGGAAGTTTGAATAACAATGATCCAGGGTTTTACCAGCCCTGGTAGTACAATCGATAGGCTGATAGAATTTAGGGAGTCTTGTTTTCAGATTAGCCTTGTTAAAATCCCCAGCTACAATGAATGTAGCCTCAGTATATGTGGTTTCCAGTATGCATAAAGTCAAATAAAGTTTGTTCAGGGCCATCGATGTGTCTGCTTGGGGACAAATATATACGGCTGTGATTATAATCGAAGAGAATTCTCTTGGTAGATAATGTGGTCGACATTTGATTGTGACGAAATCTAAGTCAGGTGAACAGAATGACTTGAGTTCCTGTATGTTGTTATGGTCACACCACGTCTCGTTAATCATAAGGCGTACCTCCCTGCCCCTCTTCTTACCAGAAAGATGCTTGTTTCTGTCGGCGCAATGCGTGAAGAAACCAGCTGGCCGTACCGACTCCGATAGCGTCTCTCGAGTGAGCCGTGTTTCCGTGAAGCAAAGAACGTTACAGTCTCTGATGTCTCTCTGGAATGTGTGGGAGCAAATAAAACACATAGACAAACACATAGATGTATAGGATAGCTGAACACTAAAAACAGACCACACGAAGGGAAGGCGACACATAGGCGCCTAGGGCAACTGGACACACTAAAGATGGAGACACATAGTCTGCTGATCTTAAATAACGACATGAAGAGAAGGAGACACATAGGCGCCTAGGACAGCTGGACATACCAAGGTCAGAGGGATATACAAAGGAGGGGGTCAGCCAAATGACCAACTGATGGACTATAGAAATAGGCCACATATATTTAGGACATGGAGATGCTGAAGGAATGTCAGAAGAGACACATAGTCTACAAATCCTAATAAGGACAGACATACCAAAGAACACACCAGGCTGAACATAAGGGGGCCCATAGCATAAGATAGGCATGTATTATTTTTGGGACATGAAGAGGTCCTGTCACCATTATAACTTGACTGAAAGCAGATATGGGCGTTATCGAGCTGAACAAGCAGGATGTACAGATTGGGATATAATGGTGGCAGATGGACTGAGGGAAGTAACTTCATTTGCATGTGGGATGGACTCATATGTTGTATGTGTATAAATCAGAGCCAGTGCTCTGAAAAAGGTGTATGTTCCGCGGACCATCCCGGCTTGCGATACTCTTGTATTAAAAGCCTATTGAATTCACAGAGTTCTTGTAAGCGTTATATTTGAACCGATTTTCCACGACAAATGCTACCCTTGCTCGGATTTCATCAACCTTGTTGTCAAGAGACTGGACATTGGCGAGTAGTATGCTAGGGAGTGGTGCGCGATGTGCCCGTCTACGGAGCCTGACCAGAAGAACGCTTTGTTTGCCTCTTTTACAACGTCGTTGTTTTGGGTCACCGGCTGGGATCCGATCCATTGTCCTGGATGGTGGGCAAAACACAGGATCCGATCCATTGTCCTGGGTGGTGGGCAAAACACAGGATCCGATCCATTGTCCTGGGTGGTGGGCAAAACACAGGATCCGCTTCGGGAAAGTCATATTCCTGGTCGTAATGATGGTGAGTTGACGTTGCTCTTATATTCAGTAGTTCCTCCCGACTGTATTTAATGAAACCTAAGATTACTTGGGGTACCAATGTAAGAAATAACACGTAAAAAAACTAAATGCTGCATAGTTTCCTAGGAACGCGAAGCGAGGCGGCCATCTCTGTCGGCGCCGGAATCGAACCTATTTGTGACGCGCTGCAAATCCGGCCTCTCCCATCTCCTCATTGGTGCTTAGCAGCATATACCCACTTGCCATCTCCTCATTGGTGTTTAGCAGCATATACCCACGGGGGTGATTGAAAGATGAAGTCTCCAGTCGTTGTAGCAATAAAGTTGGTTGCCAACCGCCATATAAAGTCCAAAGAAGTAAAAAATAAGCCTGAGGAAGGAGGAGAGATGATGAGAAAGGAACTCAGTTGACCTTTTTATCTGTGGATTAATTGTCGGGTAGAGGACCTTGTGCATTTAAGGTAAAATAACAACCCAATGTTTATATCCCAGGACAAATGAGCTAGCAACAGCTATCTATTTAGCTAAATTGCCATACATCTTTAATGGTTTTCGACCTGTCCCCAAATTAATATAATTGTCTCAGAGTTTGTTTTGATATTCCAACCTGCGTGTCCTGATGGCGTCTGGTTTGGTCAGCATGTAAGGCCACTCTGGTTGAATTGTATTTTTTAGAAATCAATTTTCATTCAGATGTTTTAACATTAACCACATCATGATTGAGATACAAAATATATATATTTGTTTTTAAATATTGGTTAATTTTGGGGGGTGATTTTGGAAATTCTCCCGCAACCTCATTTTCATGTCAGGCGACCTTCATATGGGGTCACGACCCCTAGTTTGGGAACCACGGGTATTAAACAAAACCTGTGTGTCCATGTATGCTGATGATTCAACTATATACGTGTCAGTAACCACAGCTAATGAAGTCACTGAAACCCTTAACAAGGAGTTGCAGTCTGTTTTGGAATGTGTGGCCAGTAATAAACTGGTCCTGAACGTCTCTAAAACTATACTGAACAAAAATAAAAATGCAACAGGTTAAGGGTTCGTCCCATGTTTCAGGAGCTGAAATAAAAGATCCCAGAAATGTTCCATATGCACAGAAAGCTTATTTCACAGAGCTGTGCACAAGTTTGTTTACATTGTTGTTAGTGAGTATTTCTCCTTTGCCAAGATAACCCATCCACCTGACAGGTGTGGTATATCAATAAGCTGATTAAAACAGCATGAGGTGCACCTTGTGCTGGGGACAATAAAAGGCCACTCTAAAATGTACAGTTTAGTCACAAAACACAATGCCACAGATGTCTCAAGTTTTTAGGGAGCGTGCAATTGGCATGTTGATTTCAGGAATGTCCACTAGAGCTGTTGCTAGATCATTTAATTTGCATTTCTCTACTCTTTGCCGCCTCCAACGTCGTTTTGGAGAATTTGGCAGTACATCCAATCGGCCTCACAACTGCAGACCACGTGTAACCATGCCCTCATAGCAAATCCTGCAGGCTCCAGTTTTGTCTTATCTTGATTATTGTCGAGTCATGTGGTCAAGTGCGTCAAAGAAAGACCTAGTTAAGCGGCAGCTGGCCCAGAACAGAGCGGCACAACTTGCTCTTCATTGTAATCAGAGGGCTGATATTAATATAAGAAACTAAATTGTTTGCAAAATCAACTTACACACAGCTCTAGGGTGGCATTGTCTAGGGTTGCATTGACTAGGGTTGCATTGACTAGGGTTGCACTGACTAGGGTGGCACTGACTAGGGTTGCACTGACTAGGGTTGCACTGACTAGGGTGGCATTGACTAGTGTGGCACTGACTAGGGTGGCACTGACTAGGGTTGCATTGACTAAGGTTGCATTGACTAGGGTTGCAATGACTAGGGTTGCACTGACTAGGGTTGCACTGACTAGGGTGGCATTGACTAGGGTGGCATTGACTAGGGTGGCACTGACTAGGATGGCACTGACTAGGGTGGCACTGACTAGGGTGGCACTGACTAGGGTGGCATTGACTAGGGTTGCACTTACACACAGCTCTAGTGTTACACACAGCTCTAGGGTTACACACAGCTCTAGGGTTACACACAGCTCTAGGGTTGCACTGACTAGGGTTACACACAGCTCTAGGGTTACTCACAGCTCTAGGGTTGCACTGACTAGGGTTACACACAGCTCTAGGGTTACACACAGCTCTAGGGTTACACACAGCTCTAGGGTTACACACAGCTCTAGGGTTACACACAGCTCTAGGGTTACTCACAGCTCTAGGGTTACACACAGCTCTAGGGTTACTCACAGCTCTAGGGTTACACACAGCTCTAGGGTTACTCACAGCTCTAGGGTTGCACTGACTAGGGTTACACACAGCTCTAGGGTTACACACAGCTCTAGGGTTACTCACAGCTCTAGGGTTACACACAGCTCTAGGGTTACACACAGCTCTAGGGTTACACACAGCTCTAGGGTTACACACAGCTCTAGGGTTACTCACAGCTCTAGGGTTACACACAGCTCTAGGGTTACTCACAGCTCTAGGGTTACACACAGCTCTAGGGTTACACACAGCTCTAGGGTTACTCACAGCTCTAGGGTTGCACTGACTAGGGTTACACACAGCTCTAGGGTTACACACAGCTCTAGGGTTACACACAGCTCTAGGGTTACTCACAGCTCTAGGGTTACACACAGCTCTAGGGTTACACACAGCTCTAGGGTTACACACAGCCTTAGGGTTACACACAGCTCTAGGGTTACACACAGCTCTAGGGTTGCACAAAGCTCTAGGGTTGCACACAGCTCTAGGGTTGCACACAGCTCTAGGGTTACACACAGCTCTAGGGTTACACACAGCTCTAGGGTTACACACAGCTCTAGGGTTACACACAGCTCTAGGGTTACTCACAGCTCTAGGGTTACTCACAGCTCTAGGGTTACACACAGCTCTAGGGTTACTCACAGCTCTAGGGTTACACACAGCTCTAGGGTTACTCACAGCTCTAGGGTTACACACAGCTCTAGGGTTACACACAGCTCTAGGGTTACTCACAGCTCTAGGGTTGCACTGACTAGGGTTACACACAGCTCTAGGGTTACACACAGCTCTAGGGTTACACACAGCTCTAGGGTTACTCACAGCTCTAGGGTTACACACAGCCTTAGGGTTACACACAGCTCTAGGGTTACACACAGCTCTAGGGTTACTCACAGCTCTAGGGTTACACACAGCTCTAGGGTTACACACAGCTCTAGGGTTACTCACAGCTCTAGGGTTGCACTGACTAGGGTTACACACAGCTCTAGGGTTACACACAGCTCTAGGGTTACACACAGCTCTAGGGTTACACACAGCTCTAGGGTTACACACAGCCTTAGGGTTACACACAGCTCTAGGGTTACACACAGCTCTAGGGTTGCACAATGCTCTAGGGTTGCACACAGCTCTAGGGTTACTCACAGCTCTAGGGTTACTCACAGCTCTAGGGTTACACACAGCTCTAGGGTTACACACAGCTCTAGGGTTACACACAGCCTTAGGGTTACACACAGCTCTAGGGTTACACACAGCTCTAGGGTTGCACAAAGCTCTAGGGTTGCACACAGCTCTAGGGTTACACACAGCTCTAGGGTTACTCACAGCTCTAGGGTTACACACAGCTCTAGGGTTACACACAGCTCTAGGGTTACACACAGCCTTAGGGTTACACACAGCTCTAGGGTTACACACAGCTCTAGGGTTGCACAAAGCTCTAGGGTTGCACACAGCTCTAGGGTTACTCACAGCTCTAGGGTTACTCACAGCTCTAGGGTTACACACAGCTCTAGGGTTACACACAGCTCTAGGGTTACACACAGCCTTAGGGTTACACACAGCTCTAGGGTTACACACAGCTCTAGGGTTGCACAAAGCTCTAGGGTTGCACACAGCTCTAGGGTTACACACAGCTCTAGGGTTACACACAGCTCTAGGGTTACACAAAGCTCTAGGGTTGCACACAGCTCTAGGGTTACACACAGCTCTAGGGTTACACACAGCTCTAGGGTTACTCACAGCTCTAGGGTTACACACAGCTCTAGGGTTACACACAGCTCTAGGGTTACTCACAGCTCTAGGGTTACTCACAGCTCTAGGGTTACACACAGCTCTAGGGTTACTCACAGCTCTAGGGTTACACACAGCTCTAGGGTTACTCACAGCTCTAGGGTTACACACAGCTCTAGGGTTACACACAGCTCTAGGGTTACACACAGCTCTAGGGTTACTCACAGCTCTAGGGTTACACACAGCTCTAGGGTTACACACATCTCTAGGGTTACACACAGCTCTAGGGTTACAAACAGCTCTAGGGTTACACACAGCCTTAGGGTTACACACAGCTCTAGGGTTACACACAGCTCTAGGGTTGCACACAGCTCTAGGGTTGCACACAGCTCTAGGGTTACACACAGCTCTAGGGTTACACACAGCTCTAGGGTTACTCACAGCTCTAGGGTTACACACAGCTCTAGGGTTACACACAGCTCTAGGGTTACTCACAGCTCTAGGGTTACTCACAGCTCTAGGGTTACACACAGCTCTAGGGTTACACACAGCTCTAGGGTTACACACAGCTCTAGGGTTGCACACAGCTCTAGAGTTGCACACAGCTCTAGGGTTGCACACAGCTCTAGGGTTACTCACAGCTCTAGGGTTACACACAGCTCTAGGGTTACACACAGCTCTAGGGTTACACACAGCTCTAGGGTTACTCACAGCTCTAGGGTTACACACAGCTCTAGGGTTACTCACAGCTCTAGGGTTACACACAGCTCTAGGGTTACACACAGCTCTAGGGTTACACACAGCTCTAGGGTTACACACAGCTCTAGGGTTACACACAGCTCTAGGGTTACACACAGCTCTAGGGTTACTCACAGCTCTAGGGTTACACACAGCTCTAGGGTTACACACAGCTCTAGGGTTACTCACAGCTCTAGGGTTACTCACAGCTCTAGGGTTACACACAGCTCTAGGGTTACACACAGCTCTAGGGTTACTCACAGCTCTAGGGTTACACACAGCTCTAGGGTTACACACAGCTCTAGGGTTACTCACAGCTCTAGGGTTACACATTTTGGGGAATATTCAGAGGTGGAAATATTCCAAGGAATAAATGGGAATTAACAGAAATATATGCACATTTATATTAATACTATTTAAATGTAGATGCTTTTTGCATTCGATATATTTACCATATCATATGGAGACAGACACATAGACCTTATCATTAGGTGACATAATTGCAAAATATGAAATCCTTCCAATAGAAATACTTTAAAAAAACATTTGTTATGAATTTAAATGTAATTAAATGAGTTGACTCTTCAGATGGGATGATTTCACTGAACAACAAAATAAAGGGAATATTGAATGATCCATCACATCTCCCAAAAACGTTTTCAACATACATCTGTAAAATAATAGTCTAGGAACTAAAGCTTTGGTTGTCTTCCTCTCAGTCTTCCATGTCTTCTCCCTGGACCTCCTCAATGTCCACCTCTTGAACATCAGACTCTGAGGCCTCATCTTCACTGTCACTTTCCAACCTTGTTGAGGATGGCTAGTTGTCAGGCTCTAAAAGCCTGAAATTTGCCCGGCTGGCCACCAATTTTTCAACACTTGTATTGGTCAGCCTGTTGAGTGCTTTGGTGTGTGTGTTCCCAAACAAGGACCAGTTGTGCTCTGAGGCAGCTGATGTTGGTGGGATTTGGAGGATGATGGAGGCAACAGGGGAAAGAGCCTCAGATCCACAAAGTCCCTTCCACCAGGTGGCTGATGAGATATGTTGGCGCGACTGCCATATTGCGTCTCCATCCCAAAGCCCTTGCTTGGTTGTGTACTTCTCCAGACTGCCAAGAACCTTGCCCTCATCCAGGCCAAGGTGGCGAGACACGGTAGTGATGACGCCATAGGCCTGGTTGATCTCTGCACCAGACAGGATGCTCTTGCCAGCATACTTGGGGTCCAACATGTACGCTGCGGCGTGTTTGGGCTTCAGGCAGAAGTCTTCACACTTTTTGATGTATTTCAGAACTGCAGTTTCCTCTGCTTGGGGCAACAGTGAAGTGGGCAGGGCAGTACGGATTTATTCTCTTACATCTGCAAGCAGGATGGCAATGCCTCCCTCAATCTGTGCAATGGCTACTGCTATAGGTTTCAGGAGTTTCAGGCTGCTTACCACTCTCTCCCAAAATACATCATCCAGGAGGATCCTCTTGATGGGGCTGTCCATATCGGCAGACTGGGATATGGCCATTTCTTGGAGACTACTTCCCCTCCAGGAGACTGTCAAACATGATGACAACACCATCCCAACGGGTGTTGCTGGGCAGCTTCAATGTGGTGCTCTTATTCTTCTCACTTTGCTTGGTGAGGTAGATTGCTGCTATAACTTGATGATCCTTCACATACCTAACCATTTCCTTGGCTCTCTTGCAGAGTGTTTCCATTGTTTTTAGTGTCATGATGTCTTGGGGAGCAGATTCAATGCATGAACAGTACAGCGAATGGGTGTGATGTGAGGGTAAGACTCCACTTTAGATCGAGCAGCCTTCATGTTCGCAGCATTGTCTGTCACCAGTGCAAATACCTTCTGTGGTCCAAGGTCATTGATGACTGCCTTCAGCTCATCTGCAATGTAGAGACCGGTGTGTCTGTTGTCCCTTGTGTCTGTGCTCTTGTAGAATACTGGTTGAGGGTGGAGATGAGGTAGTTAAATTATTCCTTGTCCACGAACATTCGCCCACCAATCAGAGATGATTGTAATAGTCTGTTTTCCCTATGATTTGCTTGACCTTCACTTGAACTCTGTTGAACTCTGCATCCAGCAGATTAGTAGATAATGCATGTCTGGTTGGAGGGATGTATGCTGGGAGAAGAACACTCAGAAATGTCTTCCAATACACATTGCCTTTGAGCACCAGAGGTGAACCATACACAGCTCGAGCAAGACATTCATCAACATTTCTCTGACTACGTTCCTCCATTGAGTCAAAAACACTTCGGATTCCAGGAGGACCATGAGCTGTTTCTATCGATAAGGTGTCTGATTCATCCTTTACACCTCGAACAGAAGTAGAGGGACTTTTGTCAGAGGTTGCTTGTTGTGAGCGCTGAGGGAACTTTATGCACTTGGCCAGATGACTCTGCATCTTTGTTGCATTCTTCACATATGATTTGGCACATTATTTGCGAATGTACACAGCTTTTCCTTCTACATTAGCTGCAGGGAAATGTCTCCACTCATCAGATAGTGCCTGTGGCATTTTCCTGTAAAGATTAGAAAAAATAGTTTAAAAAAAACCAAATACAATTCCATGTGCAGATAAATAGTTAAGCAGTTAGATTAAACAACTCCTTTGTAAGATACAAACATGTATGGAAACAGGTGCATTAACACTCCTCAGTTAGCAGGCTCAAGCAAAATCAGGTATGTCATATAAAATATATTCACCTCACCCAGTATTGTAATCAAAACTTACCAGAAAGCATGTAGTCCTTGGCTCAGACGGTGTAGTAGTGTGGGTTCATTAGCATCTCATTAGTGTGTAAGATCTTGAGGATCAGCTGTACATGTGATGGAAAAATGCACTGTGCATGCAGAGGGTTGCAATTCCATTGAATTGGGGAGAGTTTAACCAAAATATGTTAGAAGGTTCACTGTTAACTAAGCTGTTACTTTTTTGATGAAGTTAAGCAAAATTCCCCAAATTCCGGGGATGAACTTCCCATGGAAAACTTCCATAAAAATTCAGGATATTTACCAGAACGTTCTGACCCTTTCCAACCCTAGCTCTGACATACACACTTACCCCACCAGACATACCACCAGGGGTCTTTTCACAGTCCCCAAATCCAGAACAATCTCTCCCCTATTTAACCTAGATATTTTATGTATGTAGGCTGTGTGTGCTGTTTATACATTTACAAAAAATATAAACACAACATGATTTTACTGAGGTACAGTCAATGTAAATAAATCCATTAGGCCCTAATCTATGGATTTCACATGACTGGGAATACAGACATGCATCTGTGGGTCACAGATGGGGGTTTTTAAAGTAGGGGTATGGATCAGAAAACCAGTCAGTATCTGGTGTGACCACCATTTGCCTCATGCAGCGCGACATCTCCTTCTCATAGAGTTGATCCGGCTGTTGATTCTGGCCTGTGGAATGTTGTCCCACTCCTCTTCAATGGCTGTGCGAAGTTGCTGGATATTGGCGGGAACTGTAACATTCTGTCGTTCACGTCTATCCAGAGCATCCCCAACATGCTCAATGGATGACATGTCTGGTGAGATTGCAGGCCATGGAATAACTGGGACATTTTCAGCTTCCAGGAAGTGTACAGATCCTTGCTACATGGGGCTGTGTATTATCATGCTGAAACATGAGGTGATGGTGGCGGAGGAATGGCAAGACAATGGGACTCATTCAAATTGCCACTGATAAAATTCAATTGTGTTCATGTCCGTAGCTTATGCCGGCCAAAACCATAACCCCAAGTTCTCTGAAACAATGTTGAAAAACATTTATGGTAGAGAAATGAACATTCAATCAGTGGACATTCCTGCAGTCAGCATGCCAATTGCACACTCCCTAAAAAATGTTGACATCTGTGGCATTGTGTTGTGTGAAAAAAACGCACATTTCAGAGTGGCCTTGTATGGTCCCCAGCACATGTAGCATCTGTGTAATGATCAGGCTTTTTAATCAGCTTCTTGATATTCCACACCTGTCAGGTGGATTATCTTGTCAAAGGAGAAATGTTCACAATCAGGGATGTCAACGAATTTGTGCATAAAATTGAACAGAAAGCTTTTTGTGCTTATGGAAAATTTGCGGGATCTTTTATTTCAGCTCATGAAACATGGGGCCAATTTATTTTTGTTCAGTATTTTTTTGTTCAGTGTAGTTCTGTCCTTGAGCTCTTCTTGTTTATTAATGTTCTTATGTCATGTTTTGTGTGGACCCCAGGAAGAGTAGCTGCTGCTTTCACAACAGCTAATGGGGATCCTAATAAAATAACAAAAATATCCTTTCTCTCCTCTCAGTCTGGTCTCTCTGGATGAAGAGAAGCCATCAGAATCAGCCTCTGGTACGTACTGACCCCTACTGACCCCTACTGACCCCTACTGACCCCTACTGACCCCTACTGGGTTAGTTATGCTATAACATTACATTATATACTGACCCCTACTGACCCCTACTGACCCCAACTGACACCTACTGGGTTAGTTATGCTATAACATTACATTATATACTGACCCCTACTGGGTTAGTTATGCTATAACATTACATTATATACTGACCTCTACTGGGCTAGATATACTATAACATTACATTATATACTGACCCCTACTGACCCCTACTGACCCCTACTGACCCCTACTGACCCCTACTGACCCCTACTGGATTAGATATACTATAACATTACATTATATACTGACCCCTACTGGGTTATATATACTATAACATTACATTATATACTGACCCCTACTGGGCTAGATATACTATAACATTACATTATATACTGACCCCTACTGGATTAGATATACTATAACATTACATTATATACTGACCCCTACTGGGCTAGATATACTATAACATTACATTATATACTGACCCCTACTGGATTAGATATACTATAACATTACATTATACACTGACCCCTACTGGGCTAGATATACTATAACATTACATTATATACTGACCCCTACTGGGCTAGATATACTATAACATTACATTATATACTGACCATTACTGACACCTACTGACCCCTACTGACCCCTACTGACCCCTACTGGGTTATATATACTATAACATTACATTATATACTGACCATTACTGACACCTACTGACCCCTACTGACCCCTACTGACCCCTACTGACCCCTACTGGGTTAGTTATGCTATAACATTACATTATATACTGACCCCTACTGGGCTAGATATGCTATAACATTACATTATATACTGACCCCTACTGACCCCTACTGGGTTATATATACTATAACATTACATTATATACTGACCCCTACTGGGCTAGATATACTATAACATTACATTATACACTGACCCCTACTGGGCTAGATATGCTATAACATTACATTGTATACTGACCCCTACTGGGTTAGATATACTATAACATTACATTATATACTGACCCCTACTGGGCTAGATATACTATAACATTACATTATATACTGACCCCTACTGGGCTAGATATACTATAACATTACATTATACACTGACCCCTACTGGGTTAGATATACTATAACATTACATTATATACTGACCCCTACTGACCCCTACTGGGTTATATATACTATAACATTACATTATACACTGACCCCTACTGGGCTAGATATACTATAACATTACATTATACACTGACCCCTACTGGGTTAGATATACTATAACATTACATTATATACTGACCCCTACTGGGTTATCTATACTATAACATTACATTATATACTGACCCCTACTGGGCTAGATATACTATAACATTACATTATATACTGACCCCTACTGACCCCTACTGGGTTAGATATACTATAACATTACATTATATACTGACCTCTACTGGGCTAGATATACTATAACATTACATTATATACTGACCTCTACTGGGCTAGATATACTATAACATTACATTATATACTGACCCCTACTGGATTAGATATACTATAACATTACATTATACACTGACCCCTACTGGGTTAGATATACTATAACATTACATTATATACTGACCCCTACTGGGCTAGATATACTATAGCATTACATTATACACTGACCCCTACTGGGTTAGATATACTATAACATTACATTATATACTGACCCCTACTGGGCTAGATATACTATAACATTACATTATATACTGACCCCTACTGGGCTAGATATACTATAACATTACATTATATACTGACCCCTACTGGGTTAGATATACTATAACATTACATTATATACTGACCCCTACTGGGCTAGATATACTATAACATTACATTATATACTGACCCCTACTGGGTTAGATATACTATAACATTACATTATATACTGACCCCTACTGGATTAGATATACTATAACATTACATTATATACTGACCCCTACTGGATTAGATATACTATAACATTACATTATATACTGACCCCTACTGGATTAGATATACTATAACATTACATTATATACTGACCCCTACTGGGTTAGATATACTATAACATTACATTATATACTGACCCCTACTGGGCTAGATATACTATAACATTACATTATATACTGACCCCTACTGACCCCTACTGGGTTATATATACTATAACATTACATTATATACTGACCTCTACTGGGCTAGATATACTATAACATTACATTATATACTGACCCCTACTGGATTAGATATACTATAACATTACATTATATACTGACCCCTACTGGGTTAGATATACTATAACATTACATTATATACTGACCCCTACTGACCCCTACTGGGTTAGATATACTATAACATTACATTATACACTGACCCCTACTGGGCTAGATATACTATAACATTACATTATACACTGACCCCTACTGGGTTAGATATACTATAACATTACATTATATACTGACCCCTACTGGGCTAGATATGCTATAACATTACATTATATACTGACCCCTACTGGGTTAGATATACTATAACATTACATTATATACTGACCCCTACTGGATTAGATATACTATAACATTACATTATATACTGACCCCTACTGACCCCTACTGGGTTAGATATACTATAACATTACATTATATACTGACCCCTACTGGGCTAGATATACTATAACATTACATTATATACTGACCCCTACTGGGCTAGATATACTATAACATTACATTATATACTGACCCCTACTGGGCTAGATATACTATAACATTACATTATATACTGACCCCTACTGGGCTAGATATACTATAACATTACATTATATACTGACCCCTACTGGGTTAGATATACTATAACATTACATTATATACTGACCCCTACTGGGCTAGATATACTATAACATTACATTATATACTGACCCCTACTGGGCTAGATATACTATAACATTACATTATATACTGACCCCTACTGGGCTAGATATACTATAACATTACATTATACACTGACCCCTACTGGGTTAGATATACTATAACATTACATTATATACTGACCCCTACTGGATTAGATATACTATAACATTACATTATATACTGACCCCTACTGGGTTAGATATACTATAACATTACATTATATACTGACCCCTACTGGGTTAGATATACTATAACATTACATTATATACTGACCCCTACTGGGTTATCTATACTATAACATTACATTATATACTGACCCCTACTGACCCCTACTGGGTTATCTATACTATAACATTACATTATATACTGACCCCTACTGGGCTAGATATACTATAACATTACATTATACACTGACCCCTACTCAAATCAAATCAAATTTATTTATATAGCCCTTCGTACATCAGCTGATATTTCAAAGTGCTGTACAGAAACCCAGCCTAAAACCCCAAACAGCAAGCAATGCAGGTGTAGAAGCACGGTGGCTAGGAAAAACTCCCTAGAAAGGCCAAAACCTAGGAAGAAACCTAGAGAGGAACCAGGCTATGTGGGGTGGCCAGTCCTCTTCTGCCTGTGCCGGGTGGAGATTATAACAAAACATGGTCAAGATGTTCAAATGTTCATAAATGACCAGCATGGTCCAATAATAATAAGGCAGAACAGTTGAAACTGGAGCAGCAGCACGGCCAGGTGGACTGGGGACAGCAAGGAGTCATCATGTCAGGTAGTCCTGAGGCATGGTCCTAGGGCTCAGGTCCTCCGAGAGAGAGAGAAAGAGAGAATTAGAGAGAGCACACTTAAATTCACACAGGACACCGGATAAGACAAGAGAAGTACTCCAGATATAACAAACTGACCCTAGCCCCCCGACACAAACTACTGCAGCATAAATACTGGAGGCTGAGACAGGTTAGATATACTATAACATTACATTATATACTGACCCCTACTGGGCTAGATATGCTATAACATTACATTATATACTGACCCCTACTGGGCTAGATATGCTATAACATTACATTGTATACTGACCCCTACTGGATTAGATATACTATAACATTACATTATATACTGACCCCTACTGGGCTAGATATGCTATAACATTACATTGTATACCCCTACTGGACTAACCCCTACTGTATACCCCTACTGGACTAACCCCTACTGGATTAGATATACTATAACATTACATTATATACTGACCCCTACTGGGCTAGATATGCTATAACATTACATTGTATACTGACCCCTACTGGATTAGATATACTATAACATTACATTATATACTGACCCCTACTGGGCTAGATAGGCTATAACATGTTTAGTGGACTGGAATGACATGATGTACTTGATGTGGTTTCCTTTACAGGCCCCTTCCATGCTGCTGATGGACAGAGCCACATCAGTGAAAGCTCTCTGTGTGCTAGTCTGGACTCTGGTACGTGTGTGTATGTTTGTGTACATGCGTGTTGTGATTCTTTATGTAATTGTTCTGTGCAGAAGCTAGTCCTTATTCACTTTATATTTTGATAATTGTAATTGTAAAAGGTATCTAAGTGTTGAGGTTTTTCCATACACCAGGGGTCTCCAGCAGGTTAGGGTTAAGGGTTAGGGGACAGGGTTAGGGGTTAGAGTTAGAGGTTAGGGGTTAAGGGTTAGTGTTTAGGGATAGGGGTTTAGGGTTTAGGGTTAGGGTTAAGGGTTAGGGGTTAAGGTTTAGGGTTAAGGGTTAGGGGTTAGGGTTAGGGTTAAGGGTTAGTGTTAATTACCAGCCCACCTATGACTGGCTAGCCAAACTACTGTATGGAGCGTGTCTGTCTGCCTGTTTATCTGTCTGCCTGTCTGTCTGTCTGTGTGGAGCGTGTCTGCCTGTCTGTCTGCCTGTCTGTCTGTCTGTGTGGAGCGTGTTTGTCTGTCTGCCTGTCTGTCAGTGTGGAGGGTGGTCTGTCTGTCTGCCTGTCTGTCTGTCTGTCTGTCTGTCTGTCTGTCTGTCTGTGTGGAGCGTGTCTGTCTGTCTGTCTGTCTGCCTGTCTGTCTGTCAGTCTGTCTGTGTGGAGCGTGTCTGTCTATCTGCCTGTCTGTCTATGTGGAGCGTGTTTGTCTGTCTGCCTGTCTGTCAGTGTGGAGGGTGGTCTGTCTGTCTGTCTGCCTGTCTGTCTGTCTGTGTGGAACGTGTCTGTCTGCCTGTCTGTCTGTGTGGAGTGTGTCTGTCTGCCTGTCTGTCTGTCTGTGTGGAGCGTGTCTGCCTGTCTGTCTGCCTGTCTGTCTGTGTGGAGCGTGTTTGTCTGTCTGCCTGTCTGTCAGTGTGGAGGGTGGTCTGTCTGTCTGTCTGCCTGTCTGTCTGTCTGTGTGGAACGTGTCTGTCTGCCTGTCTGTCTGTGTGGAGTGTGTCTGTCTGCCTGTCTGTCTGCCTGTCTGTCTATCTGTCTGTCTGTGTGGAGCGTGTTTGTCTGCCTGTCTCTGTGGAGCGTGTCTGTCTGTCTGCCTGTATATCTGTCTGTCTGCCTGTCTGTGTGGAGCCTGTCTGTCTGCCTGTCTGTCTGTCTGTGTGGGGCGTGTCTGTCTGCATGTCTGTGTGGAGCGTGTCTGTCTGCCTGTCTGTCTGTGTGAAGCGTGTCTGTCTGCCTGTATATCTGTCTGCCTGTCTGTCTGTGTGGGGCGTGTCTGTCTGCCTGTCTGTCTGTCTGTCTGTGTAGAGCGTATTTGTCTATCTGCCTGTCTGTCTGTGTGGAGCCTGTCTGTCTGTCTGTGTGGAGCGTGTCTGTCTGCCTGTCTATCTGTCTGTCTGTCTGTGTGGAGCGTGTTTGTCTGCCTGTCTGTGTGAAGCGTGTCTGTCTATCTCTCTGTTTGTCTGCCTGTGTGGAGCGTGTCTGTCTGTCTGTCTGTCTGTCTGCCTGTGTGGAGCGTGTCTGTCTGTCTGTCTGCCTGTGTGGAGAGTGTCTGTCTGCCTGTCTGTCTGCGTGGAGCGTGTCTGTCTGTGTGGAGCGTGTCTGTCTGTGTGGAGCGTGTCTGTCTGCCTGTCTGTCTGCGTGGAGCGTGTCTGTCTGTCTGCGTGGAGCGTGTCTGTCTGTCTGTGTGGAGCGTGTCTGTCTGCCTGTCTGTCTGCGTGGAGCGTGTCTGTCTGTCTGTGTGGAGCCTGTCTGTCTGCCTGTCTGTCTGCGTGGAGCGTGTCTGTCTGTCTGTGTGGAGCATGTTTGTCTGTCTGTCTGCCTGTCTGTCTGTGTGGAGCGTGTCTGTCTGCCTGTGTGGAGCGTGTCTGTCTGTCTGTCTGCCTGTCTGCCTGTGTGGAGCGTGTCTGTCTGTCTGTGTGGAGCGTGTCTGTCTGTCTGTCTGTGTGGAGCGTGTTTGTCTGTCTGTCTGTCTGTGTGGAGCGTGTCTGTCTGTCTGTGTGGAGCGTGTTTTTCTGTCTGTCTGTCTGTCTGTCTGTCTGTCTGTCTGCGTGGAGCGTGTTTGTCTGTCTGCCTGTGTGGAGCGTGTCTGTCTGTCTGCAGCGTGTCTGTCTGTCTGTCTGTGTGGAGCGTGTCTGTCTGTCTGTCTGTCTGTGTGGAGCGTGTTTGTTTGTCCTGTCTGTCTGTCTGTCTGTCTGCATGGAGCGTGTTTGTCCTGTCTGTCTGTCTGCATGGAGCGTGTTTGTTTGTCTGTCTGTCTGTCTGTCTGCATGGAGCGTGTTTGTCTGTCTGTCTGTCTGTCTGTCTGCATGGAGCGTGTTTGTCTGTCTGTCTGTCTGTCTGTCTGTCTGCATGGAGCGTGTTTGTCTATCACTCCATGTGTAGTCAGTTGATGTCATAACCGTCTTGTGGGTTGACATAAATATTTCCCCAAAACCTTCTCAATTAAATGTTAACTATAAAGTAGTTTTACCTGGCAGAAGTATATCATGAGGACGTATATCATGAGGACGTATATCATGAGGACGTATATCATGAGGACGTATATCATGAGGACGTAGATCATGAGGACGTAGATCATGAGGACGTGAGGACGTAGATCATGAGGACGTAGATCATGAGGACGTAGATCATGAGGACGTAGATCATGAGGACGTATATCACGAGGACGTAGATCACGAGGAAGTAGATCACGAGGAAGTATATCATTTGTATCTATTATTTGTTATTTCCAAACTTTTCCATGAAATGAGCAGCAGCAGTACAGAACCATCACCAGACCGGCACATTAGATGGAACATCCCTCACTGACCAGATAAGCAATTAAAGGGCCAGATGCGCAATTAAAGGGCCAGATGCGCAATTAAAGGGCCAGATGCGCAATTAAAGGGCCAGATGCGCAATTAAAGGGCCAGATGCACAATTAAAGGGGAATTACACAAAAGGTCTTCCAGACCTAAAGTAATTGTGTTCTGTGATTTCAGCATGGACTCAGAACATCCCATTTTGTTGAACAACTGTAATTTTGAGAGTGAAAATCTAAAACATCTAAAACCAGGAAAAATAAAACTGAAAAAAATGAATTTGGGAAAATATATATGACATATTTTATAGGGCCCTAACTCCTAACCCTACCTCTAACCCCTTAACCTCTAACCCCTAATCCTACCCCTAACCCTACCTCTAACCCCTGACCTCTAACCCCTAATCCTACCCCTAACCCTACCTCTAACCCCTGACCTCTAATCCCTAACCTCTAACCCCTACCCCTAACCCTACCTCTAACCCTACCTCTAACCCCTAACCTCTAACCCCTGACCTCTAACCCCTACCCCTAACCCTACCTCTAACCCCTAACCCCTAACCTCTAACCCCTACCTCTAACCCCTAACCTCTAACCCCTACCCCTAACCCTACCGCTAACCCCTAACCTCTAACCCCTAACCTCTAACCCCTACCCCCTAACCCCTACTCCTAACCCTACCTCTAACCCCTGACCTCTAACCCCTACCCCTAACCCTACCTCTAACCCTACCTCTAACCCCTGACCTCTAACCCCTACCCCTAACCCTACCTCTAACCCTACCTCTAACCCCTACCCCTAACCCCTAATCTTACCCCTACCTCTAACCCCTGACCTCTAACCCCTAACCTCTAACCCCTACTCCTAACCCTACCTCTAACCCCTAACCTCTAACCCCTACCCCTAACCCTACCTCTAACCCCTAACCTCTAACCCCTAACCTCTAACCCCTACCCCTACCCCCTAACCCCTACTCCTAACCCTACCTCTAACCCCTGACCTCTAACCAATAACCCTACCTCTAACCCTACCTCTAACTCCTGACCTCTAACCCCTACCCCTAACCCTACCTCTAACCCTACCTCTAACCCCTACTCCTAACCCCTAATCTTACCCCTACCTCTAACCCCTAACCTCTAACCCCTAACCTCTAACCCCTAACCTCTAACCCCTAACTCCTAACCCTACCTCTAACCCCTAACCTCTAACCCCTACCCCTAACCCCTAACTCCTAACCCTACCTCTAACCCCTACTCCTAACCCTACCTCTAACCCCTGACCTCTAACCCCTAACCCCTAACCTCTAACTCCTAACCCTACCTCTAACCCCTAACCTCTAACCCCTACCCCTAACCCCTAACTCCTAACCCTACCTCTAACCCCTAACCTCTAACCCCTAATCTTACCCCTAACCCTAACCCTAACCTCTAACCCCTAACCTCTAACCTCTACCCCTAACCCTACCCCTAACCCCTAACCTCTAACCCCTACCCCTAACCCTACCTCTAACCCTACCTCTAACCCCTAACCTCTAACCCCTACCCCTAACCCTACCCCTAACCCTACCTCTAACCCCTGACCTCTAACCCCTACCCCTAACCCTACCTCTAACCCTACCTCTAACCCCTACCCCTAACCCTACCTCTAACCCCTAACCTCTAACCCCTAATCTTACCCCTAACCCTACCTCTAACCCCTAACCTCTAACCCCTAACCTCTAACTCCTAACCCTACCTCTAACCTCTAACCTCTAACCCCTAACCTCTAACCCCTAATCCTACCCCTACCTCTAACCCCTGACCTCTAACCCCTACCCCTAACCCTACCTCTAACCCCTAACCTCTAACCCCTAACCCTACCTCTAACCCCTGACCTCTAACCCCTAACCTCTAACCCCTACCCCTAACCCTACCTCTAACCCCTAACCTCTAACCCCTAACCTCTAACCCCTAATCTTACCCCTAACCCTACCTCTAACCCCTAACCTCTAACCCCTAATCTTACCCCTAACCCTACCTCTAACCCCTAACCTCTAACCCCTAACCTCTAACTCCTAACCCTACCTCTAACCTCTAACCTCTAACCCCTAACCTCTAACCCCTAATCCTACCCCTACCTCTAACCCCTGACCTCTAACCCCTACCCCTAACCCTACCTCTAACCCCTGACCTCTAACCCCTAACCTCTAACCCCTACCCCTACCTCTAACCCCTAACCTCTAACCCCTACCCCTAACCCTACCTCTAACCCCTGACCTCTAACCCCTAATCTTACCCCTAACCCTACCTCTAACCCCTGACCTCTAACCTCTAACCCCTAACCTCTAACCCCTACCCCTAACCCTACCTCTAACCCCTGACCTCTAACCCCTAACCTCTAACCCCTACTCCTAACCCTACCTCTAACCCCTAACCTCTAACCCCTACCCCTAACCCTACCTCTAACCCCTGACCTCTAACCCCTAACCTCTAACCCCTAACCTCTAACCCCTAACCTCTAACCCCTACCCCTAACCCTACCCCTAACCCTACCTCTAACCCCTAACCTCTAACCCCTACCCCTAACCCTACCTCTAACCCCTGACCTCTAACCCCTAACCTCTAACCCCTAACCCTAATATACATTATTTTACCAGAAAACATAGTGTACTACTTCCTCTAGTACACTAAGGACCAGGGAAGCGTTGACAACATAGTGTCCTACTTCCTCTAGTACACTAAGGACCAGGGTAAGAATTGACAACACAGTGTCCTACTTCCTTTAGTACACTAAGGACCAGGGAAGAGTTGACAACACAGTGCACTACTTCCTCTAGTACACTAAGGATCAGGGAAGAGTTGACAACATAGTGTCCTACTTCCTCTAGTACACTAAGGACCAGGGAAGAGTTGACAACACAGTGCACTACTTCCTCTATTACACTAAGGACCAGTAAAGAGTTGACAACATAGTGTCCTACTTCCTCTAGTACACTAAGGATCAGGGAAGAGTTGACAACATAGTACACTACTTCCTCTAGTACACTAAGGACCAAGGAAGAGTTGACAACATAGTGTCCTACTTCCTCTAGTACACTAAGGACCAGGGAAGAGTTGACAACATAGTGTCCTACTTCCTCTATTACACTAAGGACCAGTAAAGAGTTGACAACATAGTGTCCTACTTCCTCTAGTACACTAAGGATCAGGGAAGAGTTGACAACATAGTACACTACTTCCTCTAGTACACTAAGGACCAAGGAAGAGTTGACAACATAGTGTCCTACTTCCTCTAGTACACTAAGGACCAGGGAAGAGTTGACACCATAGTGTCCTACTTCCTCTCTAAGGACCAGTGAAGAGTTGACAACATAGTGTCCTACTTCCTCTAGTACACTAAGGATCAGGGAAGAGTTGACAACATAGTACACTACTTCCTCTAGTACACTAAGGACCAGGGAAGAGTTGACAACATAGTGTCCTACTTCCTCTAGTACACTAAGGACCAGGGAAGAGTTGACAACATAGTGTCCTACTTCCTCTCTAAGGACCAGGGAAGAGTTGACAACATAGTGCCCTACTTCCTCTAGTACACTAAAGACCAGTGAAGAGTTGACAACATAGTGTCCTACTTCCTCTAGTACACTAAGGATCAGGGAAGAGTTGACAACATAGTACACTACTTCCTCTAGTACACTAAGGATCAGGGAAGAGTTGACAACATAGTACACTACTTCCTCTAGTACACTAAGGACCAGGGAAGAGTTGACAACATGGTGTCCTACTTCCTCTAGTACACTAAGGACCAGGGAAGAGTTGACAACATAGTGTCCTACTTCCTCTAGTACACTAAGGACCAGGGAAGATTTGACAACATAGTGTCCTACTTCCTCTCTAAGGACCAGGGAAGAGTTGACAACATAGTGCCCTACTTCCTCTCTAAGGACCAGGGAAGAGTTGACAACATAGTGCCCTACTTCCTCTCTAAGGACCAGGGAAGAGTTGACAACATAGTGTCCTACTTCCTCTCTAAGGACCAGGGGAAGAGTTGACAACATAGTGCCCTACTTCCTCTCTAAGGACCAGGGAAGAGTTGACAACATAGTGTCCTACTTCCTCTCTAAGGACCAGGGGAAGAGTTGACAACATAGTGCCCTACTTCCTCTCTAAGGACCAGGGAAGAGTTGACAACATAGTGCCCTACTTCCTCTCTAAGGACCAGGGAAGAGTTGACAACATAGTGTCCTACTTCCTCTCTAAGGACCAGGGGAAGAGTTGACAACATAGTGCCCTACTTCCTCTCTAAGGACCAGGGAAGAGTTGACAACATAGTGCCCTACTTCCTCTCTAAGGACCAGGGAAGAGTTGACAACATAGTGTCCTACTTCCTCTAGTACACTAAGGACCAGGGGAAGAGTTGACAACATAGTGTCCTACTTCCTCTCTAAGGACCAGTGAAGAGTTGACAACATAGTGTCCTACTTCCTCTCTAAGGACCAGGGAAGAGTTGACAACATAGTGTCCTACGTCCTCTCTAAGGACCAGGGAAAAGTTGACAACATAGTGCACTACTTCCTCTCTAATGACCAGGGAAGAGTTGACAACATAGTGCACTACTTCCTCTAGTATACTAAGGACCAGGGAAGAGTTGACAACATAGTGCCCTACTTCCTCTCTAAGGACCAGGGGAAAAGTTGACAACATAGTGCCCTACTTCCTCTCTAAGGACCAGGGAAGAGTTGACAACATAGTGTCCTACTTCCTCTCTAAGGACCAGGGGAAGAGTTGACAACATAGTGCCCTACTTCCTCTCTAAGGACCAGGGAAGAGTTGACAACATAGTGCCCTACTTCCTCTCTAAGGACCAGGGAAGAGTTGACAACATAGTGTCCTACTTCCTCTAGTACACTAAGGACCAGGGGAAGAGTTGACAACATAGTGTCCTACTTCCTCTCTAAGGACCAGGGAAGAGTTGACAACATAGTGTCCTACTTCCTCTCTAAGGACCAGGGAAGAGTTGACAACATAGTGTCCTACTTCCTCTCTAAGGACCAGGGAAAAGTTGACAACATAGTGCACTACTTCCTCTCTAATGACCAGGGAAGAGTTGACAACATAGTGCACTACTTCCTCTAGTATACTAAGGACCAGGGAAGAGTTGACAACATAGTGCCCTACTTCCTCTCTAAGGACCAGGGGAAAAGTTGACAACATAGTGCCCTACTTCCTCTCTAAGGACCAGGGAAGAGTTGACAACATAGTGTCCTACTTCCTCTCTAAGGACCAGGGAAGAGTTGACAACATAGTGCACTACTTCCTCTAGTATACTAAGGACCAGGGAAGAGTTGACAACATAGTGCCCTACTTCCTCTCTAAGGACCAGGGGAAAAGTTGACAACATAGTGCCCTACTTCCTCTCTAAGGACCAGGGAAGAGTTGACAACATAGCGTCCTACTTCCTCCAGTACACTAAGGACCAGGGAAGAGTTGACAACATAGTACACTACTTCCTCTCTAAGGACCAGGGAAGAGTTGACAACATAGTGTCCTACTTCCTCTAGTACACTAAGGACCAGGGAAGAGTTGACAACATAGTGTCCTACTTCCTCTAGTATATCCTCCTGTACACCCTGTCCTCTCTAACCATCCTCCTGTACCCCAACCCTGTCCTCTCTAACCATCCTCCTGTACCCCAACCCTGTCCTCTCTAACCATCCCCCTGTACCCCAACCCTGTCCTCTCTAACCATCCCCCTGTACCCCAACCCTGTCCTCTCTAACCATCCTCCTGTACCCCAACCCTGTCCTCTCTAACCATCCCCCTGTACCCCAACCCTGTCCTCTCTAACCATCCCCCTGTACCCCAACCCTGTCCTCTCTAACCATCCCCCTGTACCCCAACCCTGTCCTCTCTAACCATCCTCCTGTATCCCAACCCTGTCCTCTCTAACCATCCTCCTGTACCCCAACCCTGTCCTCTCTAACCATCCCCCTGTACCCCAACCCTGTCCTCTCTAACCATCCCCCTGTACCCCAACCCTGTCCTCTCTAACCATCCCCCTGTACCCCAACCCTGTCCTCTCTAACCATCCCCCTGTACCCCAACCCTGTCCTCTCTAACCATCCCCCTGTACCCCAACCCTGTCCTCTCTAACCATCCTCCTGTACCCCAACCCTGTCCTCTCTAACCATCCTCCTGTACCCCAACCCTGTCCTCTCTAACCATCCTCCTGTTCCCCAGCCCTGTGTGACCTCAGTGGGCATCTCAGTACAGCCAGCACCGATGACGACCTCTTACTCCTGGCCTGTGACCAGCCCCAGCCTGGCCTCTCCTCCTCCATGCAGCCTCTGGCCCCTCTACAGACCACAGCAGCCTCTGGTGGTCCCTGGGGGTTTGGAGGTGTGCAGCCCAGCAGCCTCTCACATCTCTCTCTCCCTGGGAGCCTCACACATCTCTCTCTCCCTGGGAGCCTCACACATCTCTCTCTCTCCCTGGGAGCCTCACACATCTCTCTCTCTCCCTGGGAGCCTCACACATCTCTCTCTCTCCCTGGGAGCCTCACACATCTCTTTCTCCCTGGGAGCCTCACAGGGAGAGAGATATGTTTTCTACTGGGATCATACCAGACCCTGATGTATATTATTCAGAGGTGTTTTCTACTAGCTACATACCAGACCCTGATGTATATTATTCAGAGGTGTTTTCTACTAGTTACATACCAGACCCTGATGTATATTATTCAGAGGTGTTTTCTACTAGTTACATACCAGACCCTGATGTATATTATTCAGAGGTGTTTTCTACTAGCTACATACCAGACCCTGATGTATATTATACTAGTTACATACCAGACCCTGATGTATATTATTCAGAGGTGTTTTCTACTAGTTACATTCCAGACCCTGATGTATATTATTCAGAGGTGTTTTCTACTGGGATCATACCAGACCCTGATGTATATTATTCAGAGGTGTTTTCTACTAGTTACATACCAGACCCTGATGTATATTATTCAGAGGTGTTTTCTACTAGTTACATACCAGACCCTGATGTATATTATTCAGAGGTGTTTTCTACTAGTTACATACCAGACCCTGATGTATATTATTCAGAGGTGTTTTCTACTAGTTACATACCAGACCCTGATGTATATTATTCAGAGGTGTTTTCTACTGGGATCATACCAGACCCTGATGTATATTATACTAGTTACATACCAGACCCTGATGTATATTATACTAGTTACATACCAGACCCTGATGTATATTATTCAGAGGTGTTTTCTACTAGCTACATACCAGACCCTGATGTATATTATTCAGAGGTGTTTTCTACTAGTTACATACCAGACCCTGATGTATATTATTCAGAGGTGTTTTCTACTAGCTACATACCAGACCCTGATGTATATTATTCAGAGGTGTTTTCTACTAGTTACATACCAGACCCTGATGTATATTATTCAGAGGTGTTTTCTACTAGTTACATACCAGACCCTGATGTATATTATTCAGAGGTGTTTTCTACTAGTTACATACCAGACCCTGATGTATATTATTCAGAGGTGTTTTCTACTAGCTACATACCAGACCCTGATGTATATTATTCAGAGGTGTTTTCTACTAGTTACATACCAGACCCTGATGTATATTATTCAGAGGTGTTTTCTACTAGCTACATACCAGACCCTGATGTATATTATTCAGAGGTGTTTTCTACTAGTTACATACCAGACCCTGATGTATATTATTCAGAGGTGTTTTCTACTAGTTACATACCAGACCCTGATGTATATTATTCAGAGGTGTTTTCTACTAGTTACATACCAGACCCTGATGTATATTATTCAGAGGTGTTTTCTACTAGTTACATACCAGACCCTGATGTATATTATTCAGAGGTGTTTTCTACTAGTTACATACCAGACCCTGATGTATATTATTCAGAGGTGTTTTCTACTAGTTACATACCAGACCCTGATGTATATTATTCAGAGATGTTTTCTACTAGCTACATACCAGACCCTGATGTATATTATTCAGAGGTGTTTTCTACTAGTTACATACCAGACCCTGATGTATATTATTCAGAGGTGTTTTCTACTAGTTACATACCAGACCCTGATGTATATTATTCAGAGGTGTTTTCTACTAGCTACATACCAGACCCTGATGTATATTATTCAGAGGTGTTTTCTACTAGCTACATACCAGACCCTGATGTATATTATTCAGAGGTGTTTTCTACTAGCTACATACCAGACCCTGATGTATATTATTCAGAGGTGTTTTCTACTAGCTACATACCAGACCCTGATGTATATTATTCAGAGGTGTTTTCTACTAGCTACATACCAGACCCTGATGTATATTATTCAGAGGTGTTTTCTACTGGGATCATACCAGACCCTGATGTATATTATTCAGAGGTGTTTTCTACTGGGATCATACCAGACCCTGATGTATATTATTCAGAGGTGTTTTCTACTAGCTACATACCAGACCCTGATGTATATTATTCAGAGGTGTTTTCTACTAGTTACATACCAGACCCTGATGTATATTATTCAGAGGTGTTTTCTACTAGTTACATACCAGACCCTGATGTATATTATTCAGAGGTGTTTTCTACTAGCTACATACCAGACCCTGATGTATATTATTCAGAGGTGTTTTCTACTAGTTACATACCAGACCCTGATGTATATTATTCAGAGGTGTTTTCTACTAGTTACATACCAGACCCTGATGTATATTATTCAGAGGTGTTTTCTACTAGTTACATACCAGACCCTGATGTATATTATTCAGAGGTGTTTTCTACTAGTTACATACCAGACCCTGATGTATATTATTCAGAGGTGTTTTCTACTAGTTACATACCAGACCCTGATGTATATTATTCAGAGGTGTTTTCTACTGGGATCATACCAGACCCTGATGTATATTATTCAGAGGTGTTTTCTACTAGTTACATACCAGACCCTGATGTATATTATTCAGAGGTGTTTTCTACTAGCTACATACCAGACCCTGATGTATATTATTCAGAGGTGTTTTCTACTGGGATAATACCAGACCCTGATGTATATTATACTAGTTACATACCAGACCCTGATGTATATTATTCAGAGGTGTTTTCTACTGGGATCATACCAGACCCTGATGTATATTATTCAGAGGTGTTTTCTACTAGCTACATACCAGACCCTGATGTTTATTATTCAGAGGTGTTTTCTACTAGCTACATACCAGACCCTGATGTATATTATTCAGAGGTGTTTTCTACTAGCTACATACCAGACCCTGATGTATATTATTCAGAGGTGTTTTCTACTGGGATCATACCAGACCCTGATGTATATTATTCAGAGGTGTTTTCTACTAGTTACATACCAGACCCTGATGTATATTATACTAGTTACATACCAGACCCTGATGTATATTATTCAGAGGTGTTTTCTACTAGTTACATACCAGACCCTGATGTATATTATTCAGAGGTGTTTTCTACTAGTTACATACCAGACCCTGATGTATATTATTCAGAGGTGTTTTCTACTGGGATCATACCAGACCCTGATGTATATTATTCAGAGGTGTTTTCTACTAGTTACATACCAGACCCTGATGTATATTATACTAGTTACATACCAGACCCTGATGTATATTATTCAGAGGTGTTTTCTACTAGTTACATACCAGACCCTGATGTATATTATTCAGAGGTGTTTTCTACTGGGATCATACCAGACCCTGATGTATATTATTCAGAGGTGTTTTCTACTAGTTACATACCAGACCCTGATGTATATTATTCAGAGGTGTTTTCTACTAGTTACATACCAGACCCTGATGTATATTATTCAGAGGTGTTTTCTACTAGTTACATACCAGACCCTGATGTATATTATTCAGAGGTGTTTTCTACTAGTTACATACCAGACCCTGATGTATATTATTCAGAGGTGTTTTCTACTAGTTACATACCAGACCCTGATGTATATTATTCAGAGGTGTTTTCTACTAGTTACATACCAGACCCTGATGTATATTATACTAGTTACATACCAGACCCTGATGTATATTATTCAGAGGTGTTTTCTACTAGTTACATACCAGACCCTGATGTATATTATTCAGAGGTGTTTTCTACTAGCTACATACCAGACCCTGATGTATATTATTCAGAGGTGTTTTCTACTAGCTACATACCAGACCCTGATGTATATTATTCAGAGGTGTTTTCTACTAGTTACATACCAGACCCTGATGTATATTATTCAGAGGTGTTTTCTACTAGTTACATACCAGACCCTGATGTATATTATTCAGAGGTGTTTTCTACTAGTTACATACCAGACCCTGATGTATATTATTCAGAGGTGTTTTCTACTAGTTACATACCAGACCCTGATGTATATTATTCAGAGGTGTTTTCTACTAGTTACATACCAGACCCTGATGTATATTATTCAGAGGTGTTTTCTACTAGCTACATACCAGACCCTGATGTATATTATTCAGAGGTGTTTTCTACTAGTTACATACCAGACCCTGATGTATATTATTCAGAGGTGTTTTCTACTAGTTACATACCAGACCCTGATGTATATTATTCAGAGGTGTTTTCTACTAGTTACATACCAGACCCTGATGTATATTATTCAGAGGTGTTTTCTACTGGGATCATACCAGACCCTGATGTATATTATTCAGAGGTGTTTTCTACTAGCTACATACCAGACCCTGATGTATATTATTCAGAGGTGTTTTCTACTAGTTACATACCAGACCCTGATGTATATTATTCAGAGGTGTTTTCTACTGGGATCATACCAGACCCTGATGTATATTATTCAGAGGTGTTTTCTACTAGTTACATACCAGACCCTGATGTATATTATTCAGAGGTGTTTTCTACTAGCTACATACCAGACCCTGATGTATATTATTCAGAGGTGTTTTCTACTAGTTACATACCAGACCCTGATGTATATTGTTCAGAGGTGTTTTCTACTAGCTACATACCAGACCCTGATGTATATTATTCAGAGGTGTTTTCTACTAGTTACATACCAGACCCTGATGTATATTATACTAGTTACATACCAGACCCTGATGTATATTATACTAGTTACATACCAGACCCTGATGTATATTATTCAGAGGTGTTTTCTACTAGTTACATACCAGACCCTGATGTATATTATTCAGAGGTGTTTTCTACTAGTTACATACCAGACCCTGATGTATATTATTCAGAGGTGTTTTCTACTAGCTACATACCAGACCCTGATGTATATTATTCAGAGGTGTTTTCTACTAGTTACATACCAGACCCTGATGTATATTATTCAGAGGTGTTTTCTACTAGCTACATACCAGACCCTGATGTATATTATACTAGTTACATACCAGACCCTGATGTACATTATTCAGAGGTGTTTTCTACTAGTTACATACCAGACCCTGATGTATATTATTCAGAGGTGTTTTCTACTAGCTACATACCAGACCCTGATGTATATTATTCAGAGGTGTTTTCTACTAGTTACATACCAGACCCTGATGTATATTATTCAGAGGTGTTTTCTACTAGTTACATACCAGACCCTGATGTATATTATTCAGAGGTGTTTTCTACTAGTTACATACCAGACCCTGATGTATATTATACTAGTTACATACCAGACCCTGATGTATATTATTCAGAGGTGTTTTCTACTAGCTACATACCAGACCCTGATGTATATTATTCAGAGGTGTTTTCTACTAGTTACATACCAGACCCTGATGTATATTATTCAGAGGTGTTTTCTACTAGTTACATACCAGACCCTGATGTATATTATTCAGAGGTGTTTTCTACTAGTTACATACCAGACCCTGATGTATATTATTCAGAGGTGTTTTCTACTAGTTACATACCAGACCCTGATGTATATTATTCAGAGGTGTTTTCTACTAGTTACATACCAGACCCTGATGTATATTATTCAGAGGTGTTTTCTACTAGTTACATACCAGACCCTGATGTATATTATTCAGAGGTGTTTTCTACTAGCTACATACCAGACCCTGATGTATATTATTCAGAGGTGTTTTCTACTAGTTACATACCAGACCCTGATGTATATTATTCAGAGGTGTTTTCTACTAGTTACATACCAGACCCTGATGTATATTATTCAGAGGTGTTTTCTACTAGCTACATACCAGACCCTGATGTATATTATTCAGAGGTGTTTTCTACTAGCTACATACCAGACCCTGATGTATATTATTCAGAGGTGTTTTCTACTAGCTACATACCAGACCCTGATGTATATTATTCAGAGGTGTTTTCTACTAGTTACATACCAGACCCTGATGTATATTATTCAGAGGTGTTTTCTACTAGCTACATACCAGACCCTGATGTATATTATTCAGAGGTGTTTTCTACTAGTTACATTCCAGACCCTGATGTATATTATTCAGAGGTGTTTTCTACTAGTTACATACCAGACCCTGATGTATATTATTCAGAGGTGTTTTCTACTAGTTACATACCAGACCCTGATGTATATTATTCAGAGGTGTTTTCTACTAGTTACATACCAGACCCTGATGTATATTATTCAGAGGTGTTTTCTACTAGCTACATACCAGACCCTGATGTATATTATTCAGAGGTGTTTTCTACTAGTTACATACCAGACCCTGATGTATATTATTCAGAGGTGTTTTCTACTAGTTACATACCAGACCCTGATGTATATTATTCAGAGGTGTTTTCTACTAGTTACATACCAGACCCTGATGTATATTATTCAGAGGTGTTTTCTACTAGTTACATACCAGACCCTGATGTATATTATTCAGAGGTGTTTTCTACTAGCTACATACCAGACCCTGATGTATATTATACTAGTTACATACCAGACCCTGATGTATATTATTCAGAGGTGTTTTCTACTAGTTACATACCAGACCCTGATGTATATTATTCAGAGGTGTTTTCTACTGGGATCATACCAGACCCTGATGTATATTATTCAGAGGTGTTTTCTACTAGCTACATACCAGACCCTGATGTATATTATTCAGAGGTGTTTTCTACTAGCTACATACCAGACCCTGATGTATATTATTCAGAGGTGTTTTCTACTAGTTACATACCAGACCCTGATGTATATTATTCAGAGGTGTTTTCTACTAGTTACATACCAGACCCTGATGTATATTATTCAGAGGTGTTTTCTACTAGCTACATACCAGACCCTGATGTATATTATTCAGAGGTGTTTTCTACTGGGATCATACCAGACCCTGATGTATATTATTCAGAGGTGTTTTCTACTAGTTACATACCAGACCCTGATGTATATTATTCAGAGGTGTTTTCTACTAGTTACATACCAGACCCTGATGTATATTATTCAGAGGTGTTTTCTACTAGTTACATACCAGACCCTGATGTATATTATTCAGAGGTGTTTTCTACTAGCTACATACCAGACCCTGATGTATATTATTCAGAGGTGTTTTCTACTGGGATCATACCAGACCCTGATGTATATTATTCAGAGGTGTTTTCTACTAGTTACATACCAGACCCTGATGTATATTATTCAGAGGTGTTTTCTACTAGTTACATACCAGACCCTGATGTATATTATTCAGAGGTGTTTTCTACTAGTTACATACCAGACCCTGATGTATATTATTCAGAGGTGTTTTCTACTAGCTACATACCAGACCCTGATGTATATTATTCAGAGGTGTTTTCTACTAGCTACATACCAGACCCTGATGTATATTATTCAGAGGTGTTTTCTACTAGCTACATACCAGACCCTGATGTATATTATTCAGAGGTGTTTTCTACTAGCTACATACCAGACCCTGATGTATATTATTCAGAGGTGTTTTCTACTAGCTACATACCAGACCCTGATGTATATTATTCAGAGGTGTTTTCTACTAGCTACATACCAGACCCTGATGTATATTATTCAGAGGTGTTTTCTACTAGCTACATACCAGACCCTGATGTATATTATTCAGAGGTGTTTTCTACTAGTTACATACCAGACCCTGATGTTTATTATTCAGAGGTGTTTTCTACTGGGATCATACCAGACCCTGATGTATATTATTCAGAGGTGTTTTCTACTAGTTACATACCAGACCCTGATGTATATTATTCAGAGGTGTTTTCTACTAGTTACATACCAGACCCTGATGTATATTATTCAGAGGTGTTTTCTACTAGTTACATACCAGACCCTGATGTATATTATACTAGTTACATACCAGACCCTGATGTATATTATTCAGAGGTGTTTTCTACTAGCTACATACCAGACCCTGATGTATATTATTCAGAGGTGTTTTCTACTAGTTACATACCAGACCCTGATGTATATTATTCAGATGTGTTTTCTACTAGCTACATACCAGACCCTGATGTATATTATTCAGAGGTGTTTTCTACTAGTTACATACCAGACCCTGATGTATATTATTCAGAGGTGTTTTCTACTAGTTACATACCAGACCCTGATGTATATTATTCAGAGGTGTTTTCTACTAGTTACATACCAGACCCTGATGTATATTATTCAGAGGTGTTTTCTACTAGTTACATACCAGACCCTGATGTATATTATTCAGAGGTGTTTTCTACTAGTTACATACCAGACCCTGATGTTTATTATTCAGAGGTGTTTTCTACTAGTTACATACCAGACCCTGATGTATATTATTCAGAGGTGTTTTCTACTGGGATAATACCAGACCCTGATGTATATTATTCAGAGGTGTTTTCTACTAGCTACATACCAGACCCTGATGTATATTATTCAGAGGTGTTTTCTACTAGCTACATACCAGACCCTGATGTATATTATTCAGAGGTGTTTTCTACTAGTTACATACCAGACCCTGATGTATATTATTCAGAGGTGTTTTCTACTGGGATCATACCAGACCCTGATGTATATTATTCAGAGGTGTTTTCTACTAGTTACATACCAGACCCTGATGTATATTATTCAGAGGTGTTTTCTACTAGCTACATACCAGACCCTGATGTTTATTATTCAGAGGTGTTTTCTACTAGTTACATACCAGACCCTGATGTTTATTATTCAGAGGTGTTTTCTACTAGTTACATACCAGACCCTGATGTATATTATTCAGAGGTGTTTTCTACTAGCTACATACCAGACCCTGATGTATATTATTCAGAGGTGTTTTCTACTAGCTACATACCAGACCCTGATGTATATTATTCAGAGGTGTTTTCTACTAGCTACATACCAGACCCTGATGTATATTATTCAGAGGTGTTTTCTACTAGTTACATACCAGACCCTGATGTATATTATTCAGAGGTGTTTTCTACTAGTTACATACCAGACCCTGATGTATATTATTCAGAGGTGTTTTCTACTAGCTACATACCAGACCCTGATGTATATTATTCAGAGGTGTTTTCTACTAGTTACATACCAGACCCTGATGTATATTATTCAGAGGTGTTTTCTACTAGTTACATACCAGACCCTGATGTATATTATTCAGAGGTGTTTTCTACTAGTTACATACCAGACCCTGATGTATATTATTCAGAGGTGTTTTCTACTAGTTACATACCAGACCCTGATGTATATTATTCAGAGGTGTTTTCTACTAGTTACATACCAGACCCTGATGTATATTATTCAGAGGTGTTTTCTACTAGTTACATACCAGACCCTGATGTATATTATTCAGAGGTGTTTTCTACTAGTTACATACCAGACCCTGATGTATATTATTCAGAGGTGTTTTCTACTAGTTACATACCAGACCCTGATGTATATTATTCAGAGGTGTTTTCTACTAGTTACATACCAGACCCTGATGTATATTATTCAGAGGTGTTTTCTACTAGCTACATACCAGACCCTGATGTATATTATTCAGAGGTGTTTTCTACTAGTTACATACCAGACCCTGATGTATATTATTCAGAGGTGTTTTCTACTGGGATCATACCAGACCCTGATGTATATTATTCAGAGGTGTTTTCTACTAGTTACATACCAGACCCTGATGTATATTATTCAGAGGTGTTTTCTACTAGTTACATACCAGACCCTGATGTATATTATTCAGAGGTGTTTTCTACTAGCTACATACCAGACCCTGATGTATATTATTCAGAGGTGTTTTCTACTAGCTACATACCAGACCCTGATGTATATTATTCAGAGGTGTTTTCTACTAGCTACATACCAGACCCTGATGTATATTATTCAGAGGTGTTTTCTACTAGCTACATACCAGACCCTGATGTATATTATTCAGAGGTGTTTTCTACTAGCTACATACCAGACCCTGATGTATATTATTCAGAGGTGTTTTCTACTAGCTACATACCAGACCCTGATGTATATTATTCAGAGGTGTTTTCTACTAGCTACATACCAGACCCTGATGTATATTATTCAGAGGTGTTTTCTACTAGTTACATACCAGACCCTGATGTATATTATTCAGAGGTGTTTTCTACTAGTTACATACCAGACCCTGATGTATATTATTCAGAGGTGTTTTCTACTGGGATCATACCAGACCCTGATGTATATTATTCAGAGGTGTTTTCTACTAGTTACATACCAGACCCTGATGTATATTATTCAGAGGTGTTTTCTACTAGTTACATACCAGACCCTGATGTATATTATTCAGAGGTGTTTTCTACTAGTTACATACCAGACCCTGATGTATATTATACTAGTTACATACCAGACCCTGATGTATATTATTCAGAGGTGTTTTCTACTAGCTACATACCAGACCCTGATGTATATTATTCAGAGGTGTTTTCTACTAGTTACATACCAGACCCTGATGTATATTATTCAGAGGTGTTTTCTACTAGTTACATACCAGACCCTGATGTATATTATTCAGAGGTGTTTTCTACTAGTTACATACCAGACCCTGATGTATATTATTCAGAGGTGTTTTCTACTAGTTACATACCAGACCCTGATGTATATTATTCAGAGGTGTTTTCTACTAGCTACATACCAGACCCTGATGTATATTATTCAGAGGTGTTTTCTACTAGCTACATACCAGACCCTGATGTATATTATTCAGAGGTGTTTTCTACTAGTTACATACCAGACCCTGATGTATATTATTCAGAGATGTTTTCTACTAGTTACATACCAGACCCTGATGTATATTATTCAGAGGTGTTTTCTACTAGCTACATACCAGACCCTGATGTATATTATTCAGAGGTGTTTTCTACTAGTTACATACCAGACCCTGATGTATATTATTCAGAGGTGTTTTCTACTAGTTACATACCAGACCCTGATGTATATTATTCAGAGGTGTTTTCTACTAGCTACATACCAGACCCTGATGTATATTATTCAGAGGTGTTTTCTACTAGCTACATACCAGACCCTGATGTATATTATTCAGAGGTGTTTTCTACTAGCTACATACCAGACCCTGATGTATATTATTCAGAGGTGTTTTCTACTAGTTACATACCAGACCCTGATGTTTATTATTCAGAGGTGTTTTCTACTGGGATCATACCAGACCCTGATGTATATTATTCAGAGGTGTTTTCTACTAGCTACATACCAGACCCTGATGTTTATTATTCAGAGGTGTTTTCTACTGGGATCATACCAGACCCTGATGTATATTATTCAGAGGTGTTTTCTACTAGCTACATACCAGACCCTGATGTATATTATTCAGAGGTGTTTTCTACTAGTTACATACCAGACCCTGATATATATTATTCAGAGGTGTTTTCTACTAGTTACATACCAGACCCTGATATATATTATTCAGAGGTGTTTTCTACTAGTTACATACCAGACCCTGATGTATATTATTCAGAGGTGTTTTCTACTAGTTACATACCAGACCCTGATGTATATTATTCAGAGGTGTTTTCTACTAGCTACATACCAGACCCTGATGTATATTATTCAGAGGTGTTTTCTACTAGTTACATACCAGACCCTGATGTATATTATTCAGAGGTGTTTTCTACTAGTTACATACCAGACCCTGATGTTTATTATTCAGAGGTGTTTTCTACTGGGATCATACCAGACCCTGATGTATATTATTCAGAGGTGTTTTCTACTAGCTACATACCAGACCCTGATGTATATTATTCAGAGGTGTTTTCTACTAGTTACATACCAGACCCTGATGTATATTATACTAGTTACATACCAGACCCTGATGTATATTATTCAGAGGTGTTTTCTACTGGGATCATACCAGACCCTGATGTATATTATACTAGTTACATACCAGACCCTGATGTATATTATACTAGCTACATACCAGACCCTGATGTATATTATTCAGAGGTGTTTTCTACTAGTTACATACCAGACCCTGATGTATATTATACTAGCTACATACCAGACCCTGATGTATATTATACTAGTTACATACCAGACCCTGATGTATATTATTCAGAGGTGTTTTCTACTGGGATCATACCAGACCCTGATGTATATTATACTAGCTACATACCAGACCCTGATGTATATTATTCAGAGGTGTTTTCTACTAGTTACATACCAGACCCTGATGTATATTATACTAGTTACATACCAGACCCTGATGTATATTATTCAGAGGTGTTTTCTACTAGCTACATACCAGACCCTGATGTATATTATTCAGAGGTGTTTTCTACTAGTTACATACCAGACCCTGATGTATATTATTCAGAGGTGTTTTCTACTAGTTACATACCAGACCCTGATGTATATTATTCAGAGGTGTTTTCTACTAGTTACATACCAGACCCTGATGTATATTATTCAGAGGTGTTTTCTACTAGTTACATACCAGACCCTGATGTATATTATTCAGAGGTGTTTTCTACTAGTTACATACCAGACCCTGATGTATATTATTCAGAGGTGTTTTCTACTAGTTACATACCAGACCCTGATGTATATTATTCAGAGGTGTTTTCTACTAGTTACATACCAGACCCTGATGTATATTATTCAGAGGTGTTTTCTACTAGTTACATACCAGACCCTGATGTATATTATTCAGAGGTGTTTTCTACTAGTTACATACCAGACCCTGATGTATATTATTCAGAGGTGTTTTCTACTAGCTACATACCAGACCCTGATGTATATTATTCAGAGGTGTTTTCTACTAGCTACATACCAGACCCTGATGTATATTATTCAGAGGTGTTTTCTACTAGCTACATACCAGACCCTGATGTATATTATTCAGAGGTGTTTTCTACTGGGATCATACCAGACCCTGATGTATATTATTCAGAGGTGTTTTCTACTAGCTACATACCAGACCCTGATGTATATTATTCAGAGGTGTTTTCTACTAGTTACATACCAGACCCTGATGTATATTATTCAGAGGTGTTTTCTACTAGTTACATACCAGACCCTGATGTATATTATTCAGAGGTGTTTTCTACTGGGATCATACCAGACCCTGATGTATATTATTCAGAGGTGTTTTCTACTAGTTACATACCAGACCCTGATGTATATTATTCAGAGGTGTTTTCTACTAGTTACATACCAGACCCTGATGTATATTATTCAGAGGTGTTTTCTACTAGCTACATACCAGACCCTGATGTTTATTATTCAGAGGTGTTTTCTACTAGCTACATACCAGACCCTGATGTATATTATTCAGAGGTGTTTTCTACTAGCTACATACCAGACCCTGATGTATATTATTCAGAGGTGTTTTCTACTAGCTACATACCAGACCCTGATGTATATTATTCAGAGGTGTTTTCTACTGGGATCATACCAGACCCTGATGTATATTATTCAGAGGTGTTTTCTACTAGCTACATACCAGACCCTGATGTATATTATTCAGAGGTGTTTTCTACTAGCTACATACCAGACCCTGATGTATATTATTCAGAGGTGTTTTCTACTAGTTACATACCAGACCCTGATGTTTATTATTCAGAGGTGTTTTCTACTGGGATCATACCAGACCCTGATGTATATTATTCAGAGGTGTTTTCTACTAGCTACATACCAGACCCTGATGTTTATTATTCAGAGGTGTTTTCTACTGGGATCATACCAGACCCTGATGTATATTATTCAGAGGTGTTTTCTACTAGCTACATACCAGACCCTGATGTTTATTATTCAGAGGTGTTTTCTACTGGGATCATACCAGACCCTGATGTATATTATTCAGAGGTGTTTTCTACTAGTTACATACCAGACCCTGATATATATTATTCAGAGGTGTTTTCTACTAGTTACATACCAGACCCTGATATATATTATTCAGAGGTGTTTTCTACTAGTTACATACCAGACCCTGATGTATATTATTCAGAGGTGTTTTCTACTAGTTACATACCAGACCCTGATGTATATTATTCAGAGGTGTTTTCTACTAGCTACATACCAGACCCTGATGTATATTATTCAGAGGTGTTTTCTACTAGTTACATACCAGACCCTGATGTATATTATTCAGAGGTGTTTTCTACTAGTTACATACCAGACCCTGATGTTTATTATTCAGAGGTGTTTTCTACTGGGATCATACCAGACCCTGATGTATATTATTCAGAGGTGTTTTCTACTAGCTACATACCAGACCCTGATGTATATTATTCAGAGGTGTTTTCTACTAGTTACATACCAGACCCTGATGTATATTATTCAGAGGTGTTTTCTACTAGTTACATACCAGACCCTGATGTATATTATTCAGAGGTGTTTTCTACTAGTTACATACCAGACCCTGATGTATATTATTCAGAGGTGTTTTCTACTAGTTACATACCAGACCCTGATGTATATTATTCAGAGGTGTTTTCTACTGGGATCATACCAGACCCTGATGTATATTATTCAGAGGTGTTTTCTACTAGTTACATACCAGACCCTGATGTATATTATTCAGAGGTGTTTTCTACTAGCTACATACCAGACCCTGATGTATATTATTCAGAGGTGTTTTCTACTAGTTACATACCAGACCCTGATGTATATTATTCAGAGGTGTTTTCTACTAGTTACATACCAGACCCTGATGTATATTATTCAGAGGTGTTTTCTACTAGTTACATACCAGACCCTGATGTATATTATTCAGAGGTGTTTTCTACTAGTTACATACCAGACCCTGATGTATATTATTCAGAGGTGTTTTCTACTAGTTACATACCAGACCCTGATGTATATTATTCAGAGGTGTTTTCTACTAGTTACATACCAGACCCTGATGTATATTATTCAGAGGTGTTTTCTACTAGTTACATACCAGACCCTGATGTATATTATTCAGAGGTGTTTTCTACTAGCTACATACCAGACCCTGATGTATATTATTCAGAGGTGTTTTCTACTAGTTACATACCAGACCCTGATGTATATTATTCAGAGGTGTTTTCTACTAGTTACATACCAGACCCTGATGTATATTATTCAGAGGTGTTTTCTACTGGGATCATACCAGACCCTGATGTATATTATACTAGTTACATACCAGACCCTGATGTATATTATACTAGCTACATACCAGACCCTGATGTATATTATTCAGAGGTGTTTTCTACTAGTTACATACCAGACCCTGATGTATATTATACTAGCTACATACCAGACCCTGATGTATATTATACTAGTTACATACCAGACCCTGATGTATATTATTCAGAGGTGTTTTCTACTGGGATCATACCAGACCCTGATGTATATTATACTAGCTACATACCAGACCCTGATGTATATTATTCAGAGGTGTTTTCTACTAGTTACATACCAGACCCTGATGTATATTATACTAGTTACATACCAGACCCTGATGTATATTATTCAGAGGTGTTTTCTACTAGCTACATACCAGACCCTGATGTATATTATTCAGAGGTGTTTTCTACTAGTTACATACCAGACCCTGATGTATATTATTCAGAGGTGTTTTCTACTAGTTACATACCAGACCCTGATGTATATTATTCAGAGGTGTTTTCTACTAGTTACATACCAGACCCTGATGTATATTATTCAGAGGTGTTTTCTACTAGTTACATACCAGACCCTGATGTATATTATTCAGAGGTGTTTTCTACTAGTTACATACCAGACCCTGATGTATATTATTCAGAGGTGTTTTCTACTGGGATCATACCAGACCCTGATGTATATTATTCAGAGGTGTTTTCTACTAGTTACATACCAGACCCTGATGTATATTATTCAGAGGTGTTTTCTACTAGTTACATACCAGACCCTGATGTATATTATTCAGAGGTGTTTTCTACTAGCTACATACCAGACCCTGATGTATATTATTCAGAGGTGTTTTCTACTAGTTACATACCAGACCCTGATGTATATTATTCAGAGGTGTTTTCTACTAGTTACATACCAGACCCTGATGTATATTATTCAGAGGTGTTTTCTACTAGCTACATACCAGACCCTGATGTATATTATTCAGAGGTGTTTTCTACTAGTTACATACCAGACCCTGATGTATATTATTCAGAGGTGTTTTCTACTAGCTACATACCAGACCCTGATGTATATTATTCAGAGGTGTTTTCTACTAGCTACATACCAGACCCTGATGTATATTATTCAGAGGTGTTTTCTACTGGGATCATACCAGACCCTGATGTATATTATTCAGAGGTGTTTTCTACTAGCTACATACCAGACCCTGATGTATATTATTCAGAGGTGTTTTCTACTAGTTACATACCAGACCCTGATGTATATTATTCAGAGGTGTTTTCTACTAGTTACATACCAGACCCTGATGTATATTATTCAGAGGTGTTTTCTACTAGTTACATACCAGACCCTGATGTATATTATTCAGAGGTGTTTTCTACTGGGATCATACCAGACCCTGATGTATATTATTCAGAGGTGTTTTCTACTAGTTACATACCAGACCCTGATGTATATTATTCAGAGGTGTTTTCTACTAGCTACATACCAGACCCTGATGTTTATTATTCAGAGGTGTTTTCTACTAGCTACATACCAGACCCTGATGTATATTATTCAGAGGTGTTTTCTACTAGCTACATACCAGACCCTGATGTATATTATTCAGAGGTGTTTTCTACTAGCTACATACCAGACCCTGATGTATATTATTCAGAGGTGTTTTCTACTGGGATCATACCAGACCCTGATGTATATTATTCAGAGGTGTTTTCTACTAGTTACATACCAGACCCTGATGTATATTATACTAGTTACATACCAGACCCTGATGTATATTATTCAGAGGTGTTTTCTACTAGTTACATACCAGACCCTGATGTATATTATTCAGAGGTGTTTTCTACTAGTTACATACCAGACCCTGATGTATATTATTCAGAGGTGTTTTCTACTAGTTACATACCAGACCCTGATGTATATTATTCAGAGGTGTTTTCTACTGGGATCATACCAGACCCTGATGTATATTATTCAGAGGTGTTTTCTACTAGCTACATACCAGACCCTGATGTATATTATTCAGAGGTGTTTTCTACTAGTTACATACCAGACCCTGATGTATATTATTCAGAGGTGTTTTCTACTAGCTACATACCAGACCCTGATGTATATTATTCAGAGGTGTTTTCTACTAGTTACATACCAGACCCTGATGTATATTATTCAGAGGTGTTTTCTACTAGTTACATACCAGACCCTGATGTATATTATTCAGAGGTGTTTTCTACTAGTTACATACCAGACCCTGATGTATATTATTCAGAGGTGTTTTCTACTAGTTACATACCAGACCCTGATGTATATTATTCAGAGGTGTTTTCTACTGGGATCATACCAGACCCTGATGTATATTATTCAGAGGTGTTTTCTACTAGTTACATACCAGACCCTGATGTATATTATACTAGTTACATACCAGACCCTGATGTATATTATACTAGTTACATACCAGACCCTGATGTATATTATTCAGAGGTGTTTTCTACTAGTTACATACCAGACCCTGATGTATATTATTCAGAGGTGTTTTCTACTAGTTACATACCAGACCCTGATGTATATTATTCAGAGGTGTTTTCTACTAGCTACATACCAGACCCTGATGTATATTATTCAGAGGTGTTTTCTACTAGTTACATACCAGACCCTGATGTATATTATTCAGAGGTGTTTTCTACTAGCTACATACCAGACCCTGATGTATATTATACTAGTTACATACCAGACCCTGATGTATATTATTCAGAGGTGTTTTCTACTGGGATCATACCAGACCCTGATGTATATTATTCAGAGGTGTTTTCTACTAGTTACATACCAGACCCTGATGTATATTATACTAGTTACATACCAGACCCTGATGTATATTATACTAGTTACATACCAGACCCTGATGTATATTATTCAGAGGTGTTTTCTACTAGTTACATACCAGACCCTGATGTATATTATTCAGAGGTGTTTTCTACTAGTTACATACCAGACCCTGATGTATATTATTCAGAGGTGTTTTCTACTAGCTACATACCAGACCCTGATGTATATTATTCAGAGGTGTTTTCTACTAGTTACATACCAGACCCTGATGTATATTATTCAGAGGTGTTTTCTACTAGCTACATACCAGACCCTGATGTATATTATACTAGTTACATACCAGACCCTGATGTACATTATTCAGAGGTGTTTTCTACTAGTTACATACCAGACCCTGATGTATATTATTCAGAGGTGTTTTCTACTAGCTACATACCAGACCCTGATGTATATTATTCAGAGGTGTTTTCTACTAGTTACATACCAGACCCTGATGTATATTATTCAGAGGTGTTTTCTACTAGTTACATACCAGACCCTGATGTATATTATTCAGAGGTGTTTTCTACTAGTTACATACCAGACCCTGATGTATATTATACTAGTTACATACCAGACCCTGATGTATATTATTCAGAGGTGTTTTCTACTAGCTACATACCAGACCCTGATGTATATTATTCAGAGGTGTTTTCTACTAGTTACATACCAGACCCTGATGTATATTATTCAGAGGTGTTTTCTACTGGGATCATACCAGACCCTGATGTATATTATTCAGAGGTGTTTTCTACTGGGATCATACCAGACCCTGATGTATATTATTCAGAGGTGTTTTCTACTAGTTACATACCAGACCCTGATGTATATTATTCAGAGGTGTTTTCTACTAGCTACATACCAGACCCTGATGTATATTATTCAGAGGTGTTTTCTACTAGTTACATTCCAGACCCTGATGTATATTATTCAGAGGTGTTTTCTACTAGTTACATACCAGACCCTGATGTATATTATTCAGAGGTGTTTTCTACTAGTTACATACCAGACCCTGATGTATATTATTCAGAGGTGTTTTCTACTAGTTACATACCAGACCCTGATGTATATTATTCAGAGGTGTTTTCTACTAGCTACATACCAGACCCTGATGTATATTATTCAGAGGTGTTTTCTACTAGTTACATACCAGACCCTGATGTATATTATTCAGAGATGTTTTCTACTAGTTACATACCAGACCCTGATGTATATTATTCAGAGGTGTTTTCTACTAGTTACATACCAGACCCTGATGTATATTATTCAGAGGTGTTTTCTACTAGCTACATACCAGACCCTGATGTATATTATTCAGAGGTGTTTTCTACTAGTTACATACCAGACCCTGATGTATATTATTCAGAGGTGTTTTCTACTAGCTACATACCAGACCCTGATGTATATTATTCAGAGGTGTTTTCTACTGGGATCATACCAGACCCTGATGTATATTATTCAGAGGTGTTTTCTACTAGCTACATACCAGACCCTGATGTATATTATTCAGAGGTGTTTTCTACTAGCTACATACCAGACCCTGATGTATATTATTCAGAGGTGTTTTCTACTAGTTACATACCAGACCCTGATGTATATTATTCAGAGGTGTTTTCTACTAGCTACATACCAGACCCTGATGTATATTATTCAGAGGTGTTTTCTACTGGGATCATACCAGACCCTGATGTATATTATTCAGAGGTGTTTTCTACTAGTTACATACCAGACCCTGATGTATATTATTCAGAGGTGTTTTCTACTAGTTACATACCAGACCCTGATGTATATTATTCAGAGGTGTTTTCTACTAGTTACATACCAGACCCTGATGTATATTATTCAGAGGTGTTTTCTACTAGTTACATACCAGACCCTGATGTATATTATTCAGAGGTGTTTTCTACTGGGATCATACCAGACCCTGATGTATATTATTCAGAGGTGTTTTCTACTGGGATCATACCAGACCCTGATGTATATTATTCAGAGGTGTTTTCTACTAGTTACATACCAGACCCTGATGTATATTATTCAGAGGTGTTTTCTACTAGTTACATACCAGACCCTGATGTATATTATTCAGAGGTGTTTTCTACTAGTTACATACCAGACCCTGATGTATATTATTCAGAGGTGTTTTCTACTGGGATCATACCAGACCCTGATGTATATTATTCAGAGGTGTTTTCTACTGGGATCATACCAGACCCTGATGTATATTATTCAGAGGTGTTTTCTACTAGTTACATACCAGACCCTGATGTATATTATTCAGAGGTGTTTTCTACTAGTTACATACCAGACCCTGATGTATATTATTCAGAGGTGTTTTCTACTAGTTACATACCAGACCCTGATGTATATTATTCAGAGGTGTTTTCTACTAGTTACATACCAGACCCTGATGTATATTATTCAGAGGTGTTTTCTACTAGCTACATACCAGACCCTGATGTATATTATTCAGAGGTGTTTTCTACTAGCTACATACCAGACCCTGATGTATATTATTCAGAGGTGTTTTCTACTAGCTACATACCAGACCCTGATGTATATTATTCAGAGGTGTTTTCTACTAGCTACATACCAGACCCTGATGTATATTATTCAGAGGTGTTTTCTACTAGCTACATACCAGACCCTGATGTATATTATTCAGAGGTGTTTTCTACTAGCTACATACCAGACCCTGATGTATATTATTCAGAGGTGTTTTCTACTAGCTACATACCAGACCCTGATGTATATTATTCAGAGGTGTTTTCTACTAGCTACATACCAGACCCTGATGTATATTATTCAGAGGTGTTTTCTACTAGCTACATACCAGACCCTGATGTATATTATTCAGAGGTGTTTTCTACTAGTTACATACCAGACCCTGATGTTTATTATTCAGAGGTGTTTTCTACTGGGATCATACCAGACCCTGATGTATATTATTCAGAGGTGTTTTCTACTAGTTACATACCAGACCCTGATGTATATTATTCAGAGGTGTTTTCTACTAGTTACATACCAGACCCTGATGTATATTATTCAGAGGTGTTTTCTACTAGTTACATACCAGACCCTGATGTATATTATACTAGTTACATACCAGACCCTGATGTATATTATTCAGAGGTGTTTTCTACTAGCTACATACCAGACCCTGATGTATATTATTCAGAGGTGTTTTCTACTAGTTACATACCAGACCCTGATGTATATTATTCAGAGGTGTTTTCTACTAGCTACATACCAGACCCTGATGTATATTATTCAGAGGTGTTTTCTACTAGTTACATACCAGACCCTGATGTATATTATTCAGAGGTGTTTTCTACTAGTTACATACCAGACCCTGATGTATATTATTCAGAGGTGTTTTCTACTAGTTACATACCAGACCCTGATGTATATTATTCAGAGGTGTTTTCTACTAGCTACATACCAGACCCTGATGTATATTATTCAGAGGTGTTTTCTACTAGTTACATACCAGACCCTGATGTATATTATTCAGAGGTGTTTTCTACTAGTTACATACCAGACCCTGATGTATATTATTCAGAGGTGTTTTCTACTGGGATAATACCAGACCCTGATGTATATTATACTAGTTACATACCAGACCCTGATGTATATTATTCAGAGGTGTTTTCTACTGGGATAATACCAGACCCTGATGTATATTATACTAGTTACATACCAGACCCTGATGTATATTATTCAGAGGTGTTTTCTACTAGTTACATACCAGACCCTGATGTATATTATTCAGAGGTGTTTTCTACTGGGATAATACCAGACCCTGATGTATATTATACTAGTTACATACCAGACCCTGATGTATATTATTCAGAGGTGTTTTCTACTAGCTACATACCAGACCCTGATGTTTATTATTCAGAGGTGTTTTCTACTAGCTACATACCAGACCCTGATGTATATTATTCAGAGGTGTTTTCTACTAGCTACATACCAGACCCTGATGTATATTATTCAGAGGTGTTTTCTACTAGTTACATACCAGACCCTGATGTTTATTATTCAGAGGTGTTTTCTACTAGCTACATACCAGACCCTGATGTATATTATTCAGAGGTGTTTTCTACTAGTTACATACCAGACCCTGATGTATATTATTCAGAGGTGTTTTCTACTAGCTACATACCAGACCCTGATGTATATTATTCAGAGGTGTTTTCTACTAGTTACATACCAGACCCTGATGTATATTATTCAGAGGTGTTTTCTACTAGTTACATACCAGACCCTGATGTATATTATTCAGAGGTGTTTTCTACTAGTTACATACCAGACCCTGATGTATATTATTCAGAGGTGTTTTCTACTAGTTACATACCAGACCCTGATGTATATTATTCAGAGGTGTTTTCTACTAGTTACATACCAGACCCTGATGTTTATTATTCAGAGGTGTTTTCTACTAGTTACATACCAGACCCTGATGTATATTATTCAGAGGTGTTTTCTACTAGTTACATACCAGACCCTGATGTATATTATTCAGAGGTGTTTTCTACTAGTTACATACCAGACCCTGATGTATATTATTCAGAGGTGTTTTCTACTAGTTACATACCAGACCCTGATGTATATTATTCAGAGGTGTTTTCTACTGGGATCATACCAGACCCTGATGTATATTATTCAGAGGTGTTTTCTACTAGTTACATACCAGACCCTGATGTATATTATTCAGAGGTGTTTTCTACTAGGATCATACCAGACCCTGATGTATATTATTCAGAGGTGTTTTCTACTGGGATCATACCAGACCCTGATGTATATTATTCAGAGGTGTTTTCTACTAGTTACATACCAGACCCTGATGTATATTATTCAGAGGTGTTTTCTACTAGTTACATACCAGACCCTGATGTATATTATTCAGAGGTGTTTTCTACTAGTTACATACCAGACCCTGATGTATATTATTCAGAGGTGTTTTCTACTAGCTACATACCAGACCCTGATGTATATTATTCAGAGGTGTTTTCTACTGGGATCATACCAGACCCTGATGTATATTATTCAGAGGTGTTTTCTACTAGTTACATACCAGACCCTGATGTATATTATTCAGAGGTGTTTTCTACTAGCTACATACCAGACCCTGATGTTTATTATTCAGAGGTGTTTTCTACTAGTTACATACCAGACCCTGATGTTTATTATTCAGAGGTGTTTTCTACTAGTTACATACCAGACCCTGATGTATATTATTCAGAGGTGTTTTCTACTAGCTACATACCAGACCCTGATGTATATTATTCAGAGGTGTTTTCTACTAGCTACATACCAGACCCTGATGTATATTATTCAGAGGTGTTTTCTACTAGCTACATACCAGACCCTGATGTATATTATTCAGAGGTGTTTTCTACTAGTTACATACCAGACCCTGATGTATATTATTCAGAGGTGTTTTCTACTAGTTACATACCAGACCCTGATGTATATTATTCAGAGGTGTTTTCTACTAGCTAC